>NC_071996.2:87253125-87554895 GCF_028885655.2 Pongo abelii
AGCATGGATGACTACAATTATATACCAGGTATAGAAATTGGAAAACAACAGTACTAAGATGTCAATTCTTCAGATATTGATTTATATATTCAATATTATTCAAATCAAAGTCTCAGCAGGTGTTTTTATAGAAACTGACGGGAAACTCTAAATGTATGGAGAGATGCCCAAGAGAGAGATCAGAATTGGGCATCTTCTATTACCCAATTGCAAAGCTTAATATAACGCAGTAATCCAGACATCATAGTATTCACATAAGAGCGAATATACAGATTAATGAAACAGAATAAAGAATGAGTGAATAGATAGATATTTATATAGCAATATCCATAGGTGTATAGTTTGCGTGTGTATTCAGTTTGTTGTTGACAAAGGTGCCAAGGGAGCCTCTAAGATGGCCCCCAGTGATCCCTGATTCTTGGTATTGACAGCTTTATGTAATCTCCTGAGTTTGTGTAATTTCTTCCTAACCAACAGAAATTGGCAACATTAGCCAGTCATGGTGGCTCACACCTGTAATCTCAACACTTTGGGATCCTGAGGTGGGAGGATTGATTGAGCCCAGGAGTTTAAGACCAGCCTGGGTAACAAAGGGAGGCCCCGGTCTCTACAAAAATAAAAATAAAAAAATAGCAGGGCATGGTATTCACGCCTATGGTCCCAGCCACTTGGAAGTTTGAAGTGGGAAGATTACTTGGGAAGTGGAGATTGAGGCTACAGTGAGCTGTGATGGCATTACTGCACTCTGGCTGGAGTGACAGAACACCTTGTCTCAGAAAGAAAGGGAAGAGAAGGGAAGGGAAGCAGAGGGGTGAGAAGGGAAGGGAAGCGGAGGGGTGAGAAGGGGAGGGAAGGGGAGGGAGAAGGAAAGAAGAGAAAGAAGAAGGGAGGGGGAGCGAGGGAGGAAGAGAGAGTGGGAGGAAGGAAGGAAGGAAAGAAGGAAGGAAGGAAAAAAGGGAGGGAAGGAAGGAAGAAGGGAAAGAAAGAAAGAGAGAAAGAAAGAAAGGAAGAGAGAGAAAGAAAGAAAGAAAAGAAAGAGGAGGAAGGAAGGAAAGAAGGAAGGAAGGAAAGAAGGAAGGAGAGAAGGGAGGGAGGGAAAGAAAAGAAAGAAAAAAGAGAAGAAAAAGGAAGGAAAGGAGAGGAAGGAAGGGAGGGAGAGAAAGAAAGAAAAGAAAGAAAAAAGAAAGAGAAAAAGAAAGAAGAAAGAGAGAGAAAGAAAGAAAAAAGAAAGAAGAATGAAAGAAAGAAAAGAAAGAAAGAAGAAAGAAAGAAAAAGAAAGAAGAAAGAAAGAAAGAAAAAGAAAAAGAAAGAAAGATTGGCAATGTTGAGGGAATGTCACTTTCATGTTTATGTTACAAAAGATTATGACTCTCATCTTGCTAACACTCTCTCTCTCACTGGTTTTGATTCAGCATGCTGTTGTGTAGGAGAGGCTCCCATTGCAAGAAACTCAGGGGAGCCTCTGACCAACAGCCAGCAAGGAATTTGAGTTCTCAGTTCAATAATGTGCAAGGAACTGAATCCTGCCAACAACCATATTTGTGAGCTTAGAAGTGAATCTTTTCACAGTTGAGCATTGAGGCGACAGCATTCCTAGACAACCCTCTTATTTCAGTCTTGTGGGAAATACTGAATCAAGATATCCAGCTAAGTTATTCCCAGATCCCGACCTACAGAAATTGCAAGAAATTAAATGTGTGCTCCGTTAAGGAATTACATTTTGGAAAACTATGGGAAAGAATTACAAGAAATTACAAGTAAAGCCCTCTTCCCTTGTGTTCCCTTCTAGTCACTCCCATGAAAGAATAACCACTCTCACAATTTATAATTGCATAAATAAATTTCACATTTTTTTACTTTTGTATTTCATATAAACAAATTATACATTGTGTAAATTTATTTTTGCCTGGCTTATTGCATTCAAAATTATGTTTAGGAAATATGTCCTTAATAATTTATACTAAAAGTCATTTATTTTCATTGGTGTATAATGATCTATTGTGTACACAGAACATATATTATTGATTAATTTGAATCATAATGGGACTCTAAATAGCTTACAGTTTTTTTTAATTTTTAACTTTGAAAACAGTGATGCTATGAATGTATTTAGTCCATATCATTTGATGAACAAGTATACTCATTTCTTTTTAGGTGTATTCTTTGGATGGCAATTGCTGGTTTATAAAATATGCATTTACCTTTAGTAAATATGGCCACTTATAGTTCACTGATAGATATAGTAATTGTTTTGTACTCTGAGAAGATAATGTTATTGAAAAGAAAACAGACATTTTTGTCCATAAATATTCAAATTTTATTTAGTAAATATTTCAATGAATAAGATGCCTAGGGTTTTTTTTTGTTTAAATATACATGAGGTACCATGCTACTGAGAAATTGTACTTTTGGGCACTTATACAAGAAAAATGACCACACATGTTCACATAAACATGACCAAACATTTAGTCATTAAATATGAAAATATGACTCATTTTAGTCATAGTACTATAATTTAATCCATTGGAATATATATATTCCAATATATATATAATCATCAGTACAGCTAACCATAGTGTACTTACTCCTTAGCCCATAAGCTATATATATTTATAAGGAATAAGCACAGTATAGTTAACCAGACTTGATTCATAAACCTAACCATAAAGAAAGGAAAAGGGGAAGGGTAGCCATATACTTTGATTACCATTCCCCAAAATGGTAGGAGAGTAGATTGCTAATTGTAGAGAGAAGAGATAACGGGTTGACTAAAAAAAGACATGTACACTACAACTAGATTAGAAGATTTACACAATTTTCTTCATTTTCAAAATTATATGAGCATAAAGTTCTCTGTTCTTGAATGTCCCCTTTGATTTAGTGATAGCATGGAACCAATTTTAGTACATTTATGTAATATTTTACTGAATTCTATCTTTAAACTTTTAGAATCTCTTAATTCCTTGGACATTTTTATACAACAGATGCAATGCCATATAATTTAGGTTCACAGTTATTTGGTAAGAAAGTCAAATATCAGTCATTGCTAACACATTGTTAGCTTAAGAGGAAGAGGTATAAATACCTCAAACACGTTTCCCTCTGGAAGAAAAATAACGGAACTGTAATTAAACACATAAAAACGTGTTTAGTTGAACTTCAGTTTTGTTCTTAAGCATAACTTCTAAGCTCCATTTGCTTTTTTTTTTTCTTTTAACATGATGGTATTTCTGTGGAAAATATTAGAAGCTTACCCATACTGAAAGAGAGTCACTGAAGATAGCAGAGGATACCAGGAGCAAAAAAAATTGAATTCAGAGATTATTCAGTAATATATTTTTAACCATTTGCAGGTTTCTAAGCATCAACTATATTTCTCCTGTTTATACTAATTTTGTCCCAGCCTTTCAAACTACTAAAATAGGGATCCTAGATGCATAGCAATGATAATTTTATAAGTATCATTATATTCTGTCAGCAATCCAGGTTTTCTCAAACTTGTAATAGATAATAAATGGAATATTTTACAAAACTTTATGAAAAGTTTTTCTTAACACTTAAGAAACACTTAGCACATAAAGATAAGAAAATCTAAAATTTGTTCAAAAGATTAAAAACATTAGTAAAAAACAGTACTGAATTGACCTGGTTATTTTTAGCTTTAAATTCAACTCCACGTTCTTAAAAAATAAAAGGATTCAATTTATAAAGTTCAACTTAAAATAAAGTGCAAAATTCACAGATAAAGAAAACAACTATTTGAAACCATAGTAGTCTTCCCTTATCTGTAGTTTCACTTTCCAAGGTTTCAGTTACCCATGATCAAGTGTGGTCCAAAATATTAAACGGAAAATTCCAGAAATGAACAATTCATAACTTTTAAGTTTCACATCATTTTGCATCATCCTGCTCCATCTTGTCCAGGAGTTAATCATTCTATTCTCCAGCCTATCTACGCTATATACACTACCTGTCCATTTAACACTTAGTAGCTGTCTCAGTTATCAGATTGAAACAACAACAACATAATATATATAAGGTTTGGTACTATTAAGTTTCAGGCATCCTATGCAGTCTTGGAATGTGACTCTGTGAATAAGAGGGGACTACTGTGAGTAAGAGAGGACTACTGTAAACTCCACAAATAACTACTGATTGGCCAATATATGATAGATGTAAAACATAAAAGGAAACCTTCAATGTGTTTTATAAAAATACTAATATTCCCCTAGGACTATTTATTTAATTTACTTTCATTTAAAAGTAAAGCAGAGGGAATAATATTGTTAAAATCCAAAAACAGTCATTTCTTTGGAAAGTTGGAAATATGTAATTATAAAGTGGGCTAAATCAATTTATCAGAGAAGTTTAGATGTTCCTAGTAGGATGAATATTTAGCTTGTCTCTAAAAAAGTCTCTCATTACTGTGTGTTATTTAAATAAGCTTGTTAATGTAGTTATGCTGTGGCCATTGATTTGTGGTTTAGCTTTTGGAAAGTTAGTGTTTTTGCTGTTTTATTAAAAAAAACCTGATGCAATTATATTTTATATGCTTTAGTATGGCTTTTACATTTTTGTCTAGAAACACCCCTAACACAAAGGACATGGTCAATAATATTTTGAATGAATAAATAATAAGAGTATAACTCACCTCTGTGACAAGGTGCAAGACCAACCCCCAAATTACCAATAAGGAAAGCTTAATTTATCTGAAGCATAATTTGGAGCCCTAAGTGTGCAAACAATATTTATCTAATTTATTAAAGTTCAATGATAACAACTTTTATTAACAAAGAAAAAGCTAAATACTTTTAAATTTTTTTGAGAGAAAGCCAACTGAATTGGAATTCAAGAAAAACAGAGATCTGAAGAATAAAAACTTTTTGGCATACATATATAACTGTTCACAGTATTTCCTTATAATTTTTTTCATTTCTGTAAGGTAAGGAGTAATATCCTCCATTAAATTTTTTGTTTTAGTAATTTGAATCTTCTTAGTGTTTTTCTGGATCAGTCTAGCTAAGATTTTGTCAATTTTATTGATCTTTTGAAAGAACCAACAGTTGATATTGTTGATTTTCTTTCTTGTTCTTCTATATCCTATTTCATTAATTATCACACTAATTATTATTTCCCTCCTTCTGCTTGCTTTGTGTTTAGTTTTCTTTTTCGAGTATCATAACGTGGAAGTTTAAGTCATTGACTCAAGATTTTTTTTTAATGTGGGTGTTTATAGCTACAAATTTCCCTCTACACACTGTTTTAGTTGCAATTCATTAGTTTTTGTATATTGTGTGTCCATTTTCATTCATCTTAAAGTATTTTCTAATTTCTCTTGTGATTTCTTCTTTGAGTCTTTGATTATCTAGAAATATATTGCTTAATTTCCAGATATTTGTAAATTTCCCAAATTTCCTTCTGTTATTCATTTCAATTTCACTTCATTGAGATCCAACAATATACTTTGTATGACAAGAAACTTTTGAAATGTATTTTGGCTTGTTTTATGGTCTAGCCTATGGACTATACAGGAGAATGTTCCATGTGTACTTGTAAAGTGTATGTGTTTTGCCATTGTTAAACGGAGTGTTCAATAGATTTCTGTTAGGCCCTATATTACTTCCCTAGGGCTTCCATTAAAATCTACCACAAACTTGGTGGCATAAAGCAACAGAAATTTATTTTTTCATAGTTACAGAGGCTACAAGTCTGAAATAAAGCTGTCAGCAGGGCCATGCTTTCTTGAAGTTTCTAGGAAGATTCTGTTTTATGTTCTTCTCAGCTTCTGGTGTTGCTGGCAATTCTTAATGTTTCTTGGCTTGCAGCTGTGTAACTCCAACCTTCTTCTCCATTGTCACATGGCATTCTCACTGTAAATACTTGTCTGTGTACAAATTTCTCTCTTCCTATATGACCATCCATCATATTGGATTCAGGCCCACCCTAAAGACCTCACGTCTACTTAATTACCTCTGCAAAGACCTTCTTTCCAAGAATTTTTATATTCATAGATTTGGGAGTTAGGTCTTAAACATGTATTTTAGGGGTACACCATTCAAGCAATAACACTTACTACTGTGTTTTACTTATTTATTTTGTGTATTTTCTGTTTCCTACTAGAAATAAGACCTTTGAATGTAAGACATTGGTCTTGTTTCATTAATTACTTAAACCTCTGTGCTTAAATCAACAACTGGATAAAACTGGTGTTCAGATAATATATTTAGTGAAAGAATGAATCAATGGCTGCCTTCTCTTTTACGCCAACCTCCATCTCAACCTAAATATTTGTGCTCAAAAGTTTATACAATGGTGCTTTGCCCAGACTACAGCTGTGCTATTAATATTGTCTCATTATCTAATCTTTTTCTATGTAAATGTTGATTATTCAGTAATAATATGAGTTCTGTCTTTTTAGGATATTTTCAAACTCAGAAACCTGACAGTCTAAAATAGAACAACCAAGTTTACCTTCTATTTTTATTAATTATACTGTTAGCTCATTTTTTAAATTTTCTATGTTGACTGAAATTTAGTTTAGCCTAAGTTCTGCATATGCATCACTTTAATAACTGAGGTTATTATAACAGTTGAATATATATGATATGGTGCCAAATGTATTGAAATAAATTTTGGCTGCATGCCTCACATTATTATTTTCAAGCTAAAATTATAATTCTGGCAAATGTACCTAAGACTATATACAGCTTCCTACTTGAAACATAGGTTAATATAAGCCAGAATTGTTACTATCTAATACAATTTTTGAAATTCAGTGTTCATAAACAACCAATCCTGGCTACTCTAATATCCTCTAAAATATTTTATTTGTTTAGGTGTTTTGTAAATTCTCATTCTGATAGGCCAGACAAGTTGAATTTGAAACTGGCTTAATTGCTGTATAGAATTGATATTTATGGCTCCTTTTGAATAAACAAGAAATTGACCCTCTCAGTCTTTAATTTAAGAAATAGCTACATTTGTCTTATTTGAGTTCATTTCTCAGGAAACTAACAATCAGGCCTCCTAGATAACATCACGAACTGAAATTTGCCAGATCACCACATCTAGACAATGAGACACCAGACCTGTCACCTATCATTGTTGCCACACCAACCACCTGCTTCCTGTTGTCCAACTCCTCTTCTTTATCCTTCCCTAATTCCTGTTTACCCATGTATAGTTACATTCCTTCCCCACTATATAAACCCTCAATTTTAGTAAGTCAGGGAAATGGATTTGAGACTGATCTCCCATCTAATTGGTTGCAGCACTTGATTAAATCATTCTTTCCCAACAATACCCATTGTCTCAGTAATTGGCTTTCTGTGTGGTGAGCAGCAGAACCTAGACCAAACACCTGGTGTTATGGTTACAAAGTGACTAATAAATTATTATTATTAAATGAAAATATTATTAGACTCCTCAATGTTCAAAAATATGCAAAAACTGATTATTTAGTTTTTAAAACATAATATTAAATTATATTATAATAGTAATGACACAAATTTCCTAAGATAATAAATTTTGGGGGTGCAGTGGTTCATGCATATAATCCCAGAAATTTGGGAGGCCAAGTTGGTTGGATCGCATGAGCCTAGGACTTCAAGACCAGCCTGGACAACATGGTGAAATGTCATCTCTAAAAAACAAATTTAAAAATTAGCCAGGTGTGGTGGCATGCACCAGTAGTCCCAACTTTTTGGGAGGCTGAGGTTGGAGTATCCCTTGATCTCAGGAGGCCATGATCACACTGCTGCACTTCAGCCTGGGCAATAGAGCGAGATCCTGTTTAAAAAAAAAAAGAATAAATAAGGAGAGAGAGAAAGAATGAATTTTGGCAATGTGTTTTTATATTACATCACTTAATACAGTGTCTTATATTTATAAATTATACATATAAGTACGTATATGTGAGTTTAAATGTGTAGGAATGTAGTTTATTTTTTGTAATATTTTGTAGAATGTTTGGTGAATACTTAATATAATTATTTTAGTAAATGATCAGGAGAAAATTAGCTGTAATGGTTTCAAAATGTTTAATATACTTCATTGCTGGCACACGTGTATTTGTTTTCTTATTTCAATTTAATACCAATCATTAAAATTTGGATGTTATTTATAAGCTTGCTTCATCTATTTCTTTTGTCTGTTGGCTGTCTTGCTTTCTTTTATGAGGTGCATTATATATTGTATATGATAATATACATTAAATTGGGCAATGCATGCTATGTTGATGCCTTTGAACCTTACTATTGAACCTGATAAACTAGATTAATGCTGTAGTGAAAATTCATTTTAAGCCCAATGAGAAGAAATGATCTGTACAATGCATAAAACATTTTTTCATGAATTACCCTTAAAGAAATATGTTATGTATCAGTTTACATGTGTGTCTTCTTTAACATCTAACAGTTTCACAGCTCATTTGTTGTTTGATACACATAGGGGGATAAAGGACAACAATAATTTAAGAATTGGCATGTCTTGACAAGGTATGTTTGAAATGGTTTACAGATTTATGCCTCAGTGAAGGCACCATTTAAAAACACATTGTTTTCTAAGATATTTCTGAGTTTGCCAGTAAAAACAATACCACTCCCTTATAGAATCATCTATATAATCCTATTCACTTATGCTCTTAAACCTTGGGTTATGGGCTTCCTCCTACATACTGGAGTTGTTGAAGGAAAGTATCAGTGTCTATATTGTCTGTATTCCAAAAATATTAAATATAATTATTATAGTAAGCTTTAAATTATTAAATGCTAAATTTTTTTTATGAATACAAATTTTGACCAATTTTAAATGTAGAAAAGAACGTATATAAAGTGTGGCATTACATAATAAAAAAAGGCTAAATTATCTAAGGAGGTGTGGAAAAAAAAAAAGAAAAACTTAACTATGTGTGTACCCAACAATACAGAGAGTCAAATACCCAGGCATGACTGATAAAAAATGGATTTATAGACAACTCTACTATTATAGTTGAAAGCTTCAACATTTCTCTGTCAGTAAGGAAATGATCAAGAAGTCAGAAAATCAATAAAGATATAGTTGACCACAATAGCATTCAACTTGATCTAATTGACATTTATTGAATACTCCATGTAGCAACAGAATGCACATTTTTCGCAAGCTTACCTAGAATATTCACTAACATAGACTACATTCTGCTCCAAAGCACATCTTAATAAATTTAAAAGAATAGAAATAATACAATATGCATTCTCAGATTGCAGGAATTAAACTGAAATCAAAACTAGAAAGAGAGCTAGAAAATCCCTAAATATTTGCATATTAAGAATGCCTTCTAAATAATCCATAGGCCAAATGAAAAATTTTAAAATAAGTTTTAGAATATTTTGAATGAAATATAACTGAAAGTATAGCTTATCAAAATTTATGAAATACAGTGAAAGGAATGGTTAGAAGGCAATTTACAATATCGAATGCATAGATTAGCATAAAAGAATAGTGTTAGTGTCCTAAATGTCCTTCTCTACATATTCTTCTCAGAAAACAAGAGAAAGGAGAGCAGCATAGGCATAAAGAAAGCAAAATAGAATAAATAATAAAAATTTTAGCAAAAATAAATGCATCAAAAATCCATAAAAAATGGAGAATTTCAATGAAACCAAAATCTGGGGTTTTGAAAAGATTAATAAAATTGATAGACCTCTAGCCAGGCTAACAAAAAAAAATAAAGAGAGAAGATAACACATTCCCAATATCTGAAATGAAAGACGGGCATCACTATTGATCCCATGAAATTTAGAAGTATAATAGATGAATATTATTAAAACTACATGAGGCCACAAATTTGACCACTTAGATAAAATGGTCCAATTCCTTAAAAGACATGAAATAACAAAATTCACATAAGGATAATAGATAATATGAGTAGCTAATTTATATTAGAGCATTTGTATTAATAATTAATAACATCCAAAAACAAAACATACAGCTCAATGGCTGCACTAGTTTAGTCTGCCAAACCTTTAAGAAATTATACCAATTATTCACAATTTCTTCCAGAAAGCAGAGGCAGAGATACATATTTTGAAATAACATGTTATATACCATCAATAAATACAATTTTCATTTGTCAGTTTCAAAAACGTACTACTACTAATAAAAGAGAGGCAGAAAGAACATTTTCTAAATCCTTTAATAACACCAGAGTTATCTTAATATTAGAACTTGCAAAATACATTACAACAAAGGATGACTAGAGACCAATATCTTTTATTACCACCAATGAAATATCCTCAACAAAATATTTGTAAATGGAATCCAACAACATATAGTTATATACCACAACAAAGGAGGATTAATTAATACCAGATATGCAATGTTGATTTAACATTCAAAATTGTTCAATGTAAATTACATCAACAGAATAAAAACAAAAAGGAATTTTTAATTTAAATATATATATATTTTTAAAACATGATATACATTATTTTGTTGTACAGCACAAGGCTTCGAAATATGTATATGTATTTCTGCTTCTATTTTCAGGAAGATCATAGATAATTGGTGTCAGTTCTTTCTTGAATATTTGGTGGATCTCACCCGTGAAACCATTGGGTTGTGTGCTGATTTCTAGAAGGTTATTAATCATTGTAACAAATTCTCTAACAGACATTAGCTACTCAGATTATTTATTACTCCATGAGTGACTTTTGGTAATTTGTACATTGCAAGAAATTCGTCTATCTCATCTAAGTGATCAAAATTACACACATACACCATATATATATATATATGTGTGTGTATGTATATAAAATAAATGCAATGAAAGCAAGGGTCGATACTATGTATATATACACATATATAAATTTGGAATAAATATATATATAGATCACTAGCACTAAAATAAAACACCTTTGTGTAATCTAGTAGAATGTGTACTGGATCTAGATGCATAAAACTACAACACTCTAATGAATAAAATCAAATACATTTTTAAATGAAGAGATATTCCATATTCATGAACTGGAAGCCTCAGTATTGTTAAGATGGTCTTGCTTATTTGAACTATAGATTCAACACAATTCACAATCTCAATCAAAATCTTGGCAAATTATTTTGTAGATACTATAAAACTAATTATAAAAGTTATATAAGATGTCCAAAGACCCACTTTTCTACCTGCAGTAGAGAAAAATCTATGGGCTGAAGGAGATGGGGAGAATGGAAATCAAGTGGTTGTTAAACAAATACTTGTGGGTCCCTTGCTACACATGCCGGGCCTAGGACTACATAGAATGCAGCATGCGTTCAAAATGGGATTGTGCGCTAACAGAGCCCATTTCCCCATTCCTAAGATTAAATTCAATTGATGCTGCGATATGTTAAAAAGAAATTGGCGCATGAAGTGAATAGGCAGCTGAAGTGCTTATAAAATCTTTTCTGTGCTTGAACATGGAGGAGGAAACATAAAGGTCATAGTTTCTCCAGAGTGGGGGAAAAAGAATTTAAAAAATGTGCATAGAAATAACCATAAGTGAGAAGCAATTTGCAGAGCCCATCAACAAACTGATGAAAATCTCTGCAACTGTCTTCATAATCACATGAAATTGAAAGAACAGTGGCAATAAACCACTCCTATCATGTACTTCTTTTCACTAGAGAAGTCCCACAGATCTCAATTTAATAATGTTTATAGCATTCAAGCCATACTTCAAGTAGATCAAGTTATAAAATATAAAGACAATGGTATTTCTATGCTGAGCTTTGGACTCAGATACATGCCCACCCACTGTGTTAGTAAAAGCTAATGTTTCAACTTCAGCCCTGCCATTTACTAAGAGGAAATGAATCTTTGGTAAGAATTTTAGTCGAAAAAACAGAAATACTAGCCTCCACCCTGCCTATTTTCCTGGATCCTCAACAAGTAAATTGAGGTAATATATGTGTAACACAAAAACTCTATAAATAGGAAAGTAGCATTAATGTTTTTTAAGTCTATAAATTGTACTCTCTTTTTTCAATTACTTGAAAAACTATTTATAGGATGATATAAAAATTATGTGACTTCTGCCCCTAAGAAGTTTTCAAACAACAAAGAGACATGACATAGTCCTGATAACATTTATTTGACAGAGCAAGTTATTATAAGGCTGATTTGCAAGATACTTTTAACTTTAAGGGATGATAAATGAATTTCAGTGGGTAACGTAGGATAAAAGCTGGCTATGTAACATAAGAAGAACTTGAATATTCAAATTAAGGTGGAACAAGAAGGGAACTTAGATAATTGAAACTGCATAAGTAAAAAAATCAAAGTTGGAGGTAAGCATGGTTTATTTCTAGAACAGCGGGGAACCTGGTAGACTTAGCTGGAATACATGAAAAAAAATCATTAAAAAAGTTTATATATTATTCACATATAAACTAAAAAGTAAGTTTAAGGAGTAAAGAAACAATCAGCTATACAAAGGCATGAAGTACTCATACATACCGCAATGTAGATAAATCTGAAAAACATTATGCTAAGTGAAAAAAACCCACAAATAGTCACATATATTTTTCCATTCATTTGAAATAAAATATGCAGAACAGATATATGTATAGAGATAGAAGCAAAGGCTAAGAGAGGGAGGAATGGTAGCAGGTAATTTCTTAATGGCTATGGTGTTATATTTTGGGATGATGAAAAGTTTTAGAACAAGATAGAGTTGGTGATTGTACAACATTGGGAATGTGCTAAATGTAGCCGAATTGTTCACTTTAAATGATTTATTTTATGTTATGTGAATTTCACCTTGATGAAAAGAAAATTTAAGAAGTGAGGAAATGATATCTGAAGTGGGCTAGTGAGCACAATCATAGCAGGGTATATATAGGCACTAGAATCCCCCCCCAAATCCTTTCTCAAAAATGAGAAATATTTTCCAAAATAAATGTGTTATAGTCAGTGAGTCCTAGCATTGCAATTGTAAACACTAAATAGCTTCACTTCTCATCACATAATTGTTTCAATTTCAATATCTTTTTAAAAGTTCATCTTTACCCCCAAAATGTACACCCTCAAAAGCCCTATTATTGCAACCGTTCCTCTAGAAAAGCAGTATAATAAATGTGCCTCCCTTTTTCCAAATTCAGTACATTACTTTGTATTGCTGATTATTTCTTCATGATGCTCATGCAGTTAGCACATCTTTCTCTTAGAACATCATTATTTTACTACTTGGTCATTGAAAAATTCATTTACTCCTTCTTCATGCTTCTCCTGTCATAGAACATCTATTCACTGATTCTAGATTAATTTTAGTAATAGTAATATGAGTTTGCTTCTCAGGTAAAAGAATTACAAAAGTAGACAGACAGATTCTCATAAAACGGCTCCAGAGTCATCAGAGACTCAGTTTCCTTGAATCTTTCTGATACCCATTTCTGGCTCATGGTTCCCATCCTTAGGATTACTTCATAACCAAGATATCTTGAGATATCATGTCCAAATTTTAAATAACTCTTAATAAAAAGGATGTGGAAGATGATAGCAAAATAAGAACACTACCAAGTTGAGTCAGCTCTCTAAGAAACTTTCTAAGAAATCTCAGACAACACTTCTGCTCATATCTCATTGGTCACAATCGACTGCAAGGGAGTTAAGGGAATAAAGTCTTTTAAGGAGATAATCACTAGTTTTAAGAAAATTAGGGATTTGGTCATGAAATTGCATCACAAAGTATACATCAGACAGGAAGTAAGCAATCTCTTCTTTTCGTATATTAAATAATACATACATAATAAATAATCAAATAAAAATATTAAGGTTTTTGCATTATATATTTTATGTTATATGTTACCCATTATATGTGTAAACTGAACCAGTCACTATATTAGAAACTATAATTTTATTCATTAAACAAATATTTGTTGACTACCTACTGTGTTTTTGGCATTAGACTAAACACGGAAGAGCAAAATTGTACTTGGCTCCTATTCTCAAGGAGGTTGTAGTCTGGTGAGAAAAGCATTCTTTAACTCCATAAACATGTAAATAAATATTTAAGTATAAATTGGGAAACAACCTTTTATGAAAGTCTATAAAAAAATCTGACTTCTGGGGAGAGAATCTCCTGAATATTCACAGTGAAATTGGCATTTGAGCTGAGATTTGCAGGCTGATAGATGTTAAGTAATTGGTGTAGGTACTTGTGAATAAAATAACACAATGGGCAAAAACCCAATGGAGGGAGGAAAGAACTAAATGTATCTGGTGCGACCGTAGTCAAAGGGCTAAGGACACCAATGTGAAGGAGGTAGGATGGCAGAAAATAAAATATCTTTTCCACAATGTTAAGGAATTAGATAACTACCCAAGAGACACTGAGTACTACCACTCCCTGCTTCATACTTTATCATAATCACGAGCTACTTTTTATGAAATCCACACATGGAATGATTTTCTTGCCTCTATATTCACTGAACTTCTTGCTCCTGCTTCCTGGCCTGCTCAGGAACTGCCCACTCCCTCTTGCAAAACTTACCTGTCTAAGTCACATACATCCTTTGATGCATCATAGGTAGAATCTTCTTCATAAAGTCTTCATGACGTCAGCCTCAACCACATACTTCAGGTCATGACTGGAAAGATACTTTATCATAAAGTGTACATGCTTCTATTTTCATTCTTTCCTCATTTGTTTACATTTTGTTTTTATATCTGCCTCCTCCAATAGACTCTGCACCTCTTGAAGACAGGAAAAAACTCTTGTTTATTTCCCTAGCCCCAATCCACAGGCTTGGCACAGACACTATTGCCATTAACATCGACTCAAGAAGTAGTTGCTGGGTTAATAATTGAATGAATGTTGATCACATTGATTTAATCTATAAATCTACTTCTAAGACTCATATTACATTATTATACAAATTTGTTCTGAACTGCAAAACATTTAAGGAGGAAAATAATGTAAAATTACATTTCTGAACCTTTAAATGTAGTATTTTGACTTAAGCACACCATTGGGATAGTTTAAGAAAAGTCTTCTGATATGAATACTGCACCTCTTCAACAAAAAGCAAATTGTTTTTATCTTAGCAACAGAATTGTTAGGAACTTCTGCTGAAGATGCTTTCGATTGTTTAATAACCACTTCGTTTATTACTCTTATTATTCACTAAAAGCTATTGTATACTCAGACTATCTAAACTGGAGGAAATGTTCCTATCTGCACTCATGTCCTTGTGTGTGTGTGTGTGTGTGTGTGTGTGTGTGTGTGTGTGTTTGCATGTAAGCAGTAAAACCATATTTACTGAGGATTGAGATGATGGCAAACAAAACATAACATTATTTCCAGTTGTGGTCAGTATGCTCACTTGGAAGGAATTCAAACGTATGCATTTTACTGTAATTTCTATCTGCTTGGCAATATTATTGAAATCTCTCCCTGTAGAGGCTTCACCTAAAGAGTGAAGAATGGGCCGGGCGCTGTGGCTCAGGCCTGTAATCGCAGCACTTTGGGAGGCCGAAATGGGCGGATCACGAGGTCAGGAGATGGACACCGTCCTGGCTAACACGGTGAAACCCCGTCTCTACTAAAAATACAAAAAAAAAAAAATTAGCCGGGCGTGGTGGCGGGCGCCTGTAGTCCCAGCTACTCGGGAGACTGAGGCAGGAGAATGGCGAGAACCCGGGAGACGGAGCTTGCAGTGAGCCGAGATCACGCCATTGCACCCTAGCCTGGGCGACTGAGCGAGACAACGTCTCAAAAAAAAGAGTGAAGAATGGGTGTATTTGAGGGGAGTGGCGCTGCTGTATATCTTTGCTCCTTTTGCAAATTAGAGAAGCTCCATATTTTCCCTCTTCTCCTGGAGTGTTCAAACTATTCTTTCCTTAAATTATTTCACTTTTTCTCATATTCCTAGAATGCGTTGCAAAAATTATTGCAAAATTGTGCTGCTAAGATGCCTCAATCCTGTGTTTCTCTCTGAAGAGTAACATTGTTTCAGAGGTTAAGCACATAAATGTACATGTCAATCAATTCATGAATATCACAAGTGTTTTAAAGCTGAGAAGAGGGCCAGGAGGAGGAAAAAATAATAATAACTTTCATCATGTTTTATGTGTTGGTCCTGAAAAGGCATTTTTATTTTCATTAACTTATTTTCTCTGTAATGCCAATGAATAGGAGAGGCAGGTATTATTATCTCCAGTTTACTTATCTAGAAAATGGGAATTTAAGAATGCTGATCTCTTATAGTTGTTGTGACTATAAATGACACAATGCATGTAAATTGCTTAGAAAATTTTCTAAAAGACATTAAATACCTAATAAAATTAAATATTATTATTGCCCCAATTTCAAGGAACTATCTTAAGGCTAAGATGTGTTTACTTATTTGCCCAAAGTAATAAAGGTTAAATTCTGGATTCAAATTATACCTTCTGGCTCCAAATATATTGTCATTCCCATTGTGTTTCTCAGGAAAGATTGCCTTTTCTTAAAAGGCTTTTGGAGGCACCTGTCTTTATAATCAAATTTACTAATGATTTTAATGGCAGAATTGCCCAATATTTGGGGATAATGGCTAGCAACGTTTAATTTGATCAGGACAATGTGGAAGAGATTGTATCTAAGAGGAATATATTTAGCAATCAAGGTTAATTAGAACAGAAATAACTTAGTTTGGACTGCATTTCAATGTTTAAACCTCAAAATGTTACTTTAATTAAAGCATCAATTCAGCTATAAACTATGATATTATGTTTCCCAAAAAGAGCCTCTTTGAAAAAATATAGATCATGTGATTCATTAAATTCCAGTGATCAGAAGTTAGGATAAAATATGGTTATCTACATTAGAGAAGCAGGAGTGAAGTATGATTTAATAGGAAGTAATAAAAAGCAGATAAAGGCTTATAAAGGTCTGTTTTCATGAGAACTTATTTTGGCTCATTAACCATGACTGCATTGTTACAAAAAAAATTGTGTGCTTTTTTTAAAATGATTTCAATATACCCTTAATTTGTAATAAATACGCCTGGTGGGAAAGCACCCAATTAGAAGCAAATTGGTAATTCTATCATTTTGACAGCACACATAATAATGGGAGGAACTGAGTTTTGGCAATAGCTAAGTGGGAAATTGTTCAGTTAGCTCTTATTATAATGTGCTAAACATTAAATATCAGAAAAGATGCAGTTCTTAGACAGGAGGTAGCAGAGGATACACAGCAGAGGATACATGATCGAATGCCTACAGTTCAGGTGAGGAATATATTAGACAGAGCTGCTACAGGGTATGAAGTATCTCTCAGTGCAACATTTAAAAGTGTGCTTTAGAAAAAAATGTTGTACTATGATATTAGTATTATAATACTCAATTGATATGTAAATTAACTGTTAGTAATGGGAATATTATATATATATACACATATATATAAAACTTACATAGATATTTAAGATAATGTTTTGGTTCATCTGTTCAATTAATAAACCTAAAAGAAGTTGTGTGCTTTGAGAAAATCACTTATGAGTATATTTTTAATGCATTCTAACATATAATTTATTATATATGTATAAATATAAAACAAAATTTTAAGTTATTTTTTACAAAAATAAACTTTGACTAAACATTTAATAAGTTCTTAAGCCATTTACAATGCAATTCATTATTACATATAACTGAGTTTTTAAACATCTAATACCTTAAATAGAAGACAAGATAGGCTGAAATGCAAGTTTTAAATAGTATATTATTACACTTATACTTCGAGTTATTCTAACATATCAGCACTACCTATTTAAGTCATTTTCAATATATCTACAACCTCATTTATTCCTACTTAGGTTTATAAAGATATTTATATTGATATCTTCCTTGGTTTACTATAATATTCTAGGAACAATAAAATGCTGGCTGCTCTGAAGTGCAGATCCTCAGATGCTCAGAGTAGCCAACGTTAGGGGACATGGATTATCAAACCATTGATTCTTTGTCAGGGCCTGGGACCTCATTGCTTCTTTCAAGGGGATGCCCAGTTATGTAAAAAGGCATTTATAATTAGTCTGAGGCTTTACTTAATTTTTCAAAGCTACATTTTACTTGCTAAGGAAGGGAGACTTTTAAAACTTATCCATGACTTTCACATGTCTTATTACATAGAAACATTTTGTCTCCTCCTGAAATTATGAATTATTTTAGACCAGTAATATTATACAACCCACAGTGCTATCATAATGATCCTTTCACCTTGTTTTGTTAGCATTATCAAATATTGTTTATGTCTGATTTGTATTTTATTAAAATTAGAAGAGCCATATAGAGAATCATTTGCCAGATGATAAGGATTTTATATGTTGTGGTCAGGCCTCCATTTTAGGGTATTTGCATAAGTTACCGCTTAAAATGTACCCTTGAATGCTCCTTCTAGCTGTAGTTTTACAACATTGTTAATTAGCTATTTGACTCCCTACTAGGTTATAAAGTGTGACAACTGATGGTGATTGGTTCTTCCTATTCTTGGTAGTGATTTCTACTTTTTTTGTTTTGTTTTGTGAGGCTATTAAGCTAATTCTCAATTCTCTGTGCTTGTCATCTTTCCTGCCTTAAAACGTGGTTCATTTGAGTGAAGAACAATACGTATTGTGATGGTTAATATTAAAGTGTCAACTTGACTGGATTGAAGGATGCAAAGTTGACAGAGGAAGAGAAGACTAGGGCCTGGTTTATAGATGGTTCTGCATGATATTATTGCACTCCCCAAAAATGGACAGCTGCAGCATATAGCCCCTTTCTAGGATAACCTGGAAGGACAGTGGCAAAAGGAAATCTTCCCAGTTGGCTGTACTTCAAACAGTGTGCCTGATTGTGTGTTTTGCTTGAGTGAGAAATGACCAGATGTGTGATTATATATTGACTCAGTAGCTGTAGCCAGTGGTTTGGCTGGGTGGTCAGGGACTTGGAAGAAGCATGATTGGAAAACTGGTGACAAAGAGATTTGGGGAAGAGGTATGGGATGGACGTCTCTGAGTCATCAAAAACTAAAGATATTTGTATCCCACATGAATGCTCACCAAAGGGTGACCTCAGAAGAGGAGGATTTTAATTATCAAGTGGATAGGATGACTCATTCTGTGGATACCACACAGCCTCTTTCCCCCTTTCCCCTCCTAGCCCTGTCATCACCCAGTGGACCCATGAGCAAACTGGCCATGGTTGCAGGAATGGAGGTTACACATGGGCTCAATGACATGTACTTCTACTTACAAGGCAGACCTGGCTACAGTCACTGCTGAGTACCCAATTTGCCAGCAGAGACCAACACTGAGCTCTCGATGTGGTACTATTCCTAGGAGTGATCAGCCAGCTACTTGGTGGCAGGTTGATTATATAGGACGTCTTCCATCATGGAAAGGATAGTGGTTTGTCCTCACTGGAATAGACACTTACTTCAGATACGGGCTTGCCTATCCTGCATGCAGTGCTTCTGCCAATACTACTATCTGTGGACTCACGGAATGCCTTATCCACTGTCGTGGTATTCAACACAGCATTGCCTCTGACCAAGGCATTCATTTGACAGCTAAAGAAGTGCAGCCGTGGGTTCATGCTTATGGAATTCACTGTTCTTACCATGTTCCCCTGAACATGTACATCATGAAGCAGCTGGGTTGATGGAACAGTGGAATGGCCTTTTGAAGGCACAATTACAACACCAACTAGATAACAACATTAAGGGATCTCTGGGGTGTCCCTTTTCTGGCGGGAAACCTCTGTGGCCAGTGGTGCCTTTGCCCAAGTTCTTGTCCCGTGTCCAGAAAAAATGAGGTATGCAGACAAGCGGAGGGTGAGCAAGACAAAGAGGAGCTTTATTTAGTGTTAGAACATCTCAGAGGAGACTCACAGTGGATAGCTCCTTTGTAGACAGGTCATCCCATGGAGTGTTCAGCTCTCAACAGGGAGGAGTAGCCCTGGAGTGGATGGCTTCTCTCTGCCAGCAGGTCTTCCCATCCTCTCTGCAGCTCTCAGCAGCTGGTAGCCCTCTCCTCTCTGCAGCTCGTAGTCCTGACATCTCTGTAGGTCTCTGAATCTCTCAGCAGAGAGGATAGCTCCTCTCTCGAGCTGCTCACCTTCTCCTGCTATCAGCAGAGAGGGTAGCTACCCTCTGCAGCCAGTCATCCCATCGTCTCTGTGTCATCTGGATGCTCTGGGTGAGCCCAGGGCTTTAATGGACCTCACGGGGAGAAAGTGCATGCCAATTGGTCCATGGGCAGCCATGGTTGGGCCAAGAAAATGCACCACCAGTCCCCACTCCTGTTTATGGGACTGGCAGCCTAACTCCCAGCCTTCTGGCGCTCCTTGGCTGAAGGTGGGGCCTTACCAGGTAGCCACCCACTTCTGCCCAGGAGCCTGTCTGTCTCCTGCTGCAGTCCTTGGTGCTTATGCTCCTGGCACCAAGGGACACCTGCAGGTCAGCACTGAGTTGCCTGCAGCACCCCTTTGGCTTCTCCTCTCACGCTCATCCCTGCCCAAATTCCGGAGGGGGCCGAAGTGGCAGAGATCTGGCATGTCAGCCCCCAGGAACACAGGGAGGCTTGGATCTGCAGCAGCAACTTTGGTGGCTGTAGCTCCTCCCAGAAGGGCGGGGTTCCCGCTGGCTCCATGGAGCATGCAGCCCTCCCTGCCGCAGCCAGCGTGATGGCAGTGGCAGGACATCTGGAGCGGCCGCTGCCGTCACCAATACTTTGCAGGACTGGGGCAAAGTTCTCTAGAAGACTGTGTATACCCTGATTCTGTGTCCAATATATGGTGCTATTTCTCTCATAACCAAGACTCATGGGTCCAGGAATCAAGGGGTGGAAGTGGAAGTGGCACCACTCACCATCACCCCTAGTGAGCTACTAGCAAAATTGTTCCTACCTGTTCCTGTGACATGTTCTGCTGCCCTAGAGGTCTTAGTTCCAGAGGGAGGAATCCTGCCACCAGGAGACACAACAAATGATTCCATTAAACTTGAAGTTAAGATTGCTACCTGGCCACTTTGGGCCCTCCTACCCCTATGTTAACAGGCTAGGAAGGGAGTTACATTGTTGGATGGGGTGATTGACCTGCAATATCAAGATGAAATCAGTCTACTACATTGAAAGTAAGGAAGAATATGTATGGAATACAGGAGCTCCCATAGGGGATCTCTTAGTATTACCATGCCCTGTGATTAATGTCGATAGGAAACTACAACAACCCAATATAGGCAGAACTACAAATGGCCCAGACCCTTCAGGAATGAAGGTTTACTCCCCTAGGTAAAAACTATGACCGGCTGAGGTGCTTGCAGAAGGCAAAGGGAATATAGAATGGGTAGTAAAAGAAGGTAGTCATCAATACCAGCTACACCCATATTACCAGTTGCAGAAACGAGGACTATAATTGTCATGAGTCTTTCCTCTTTATTTTGTTTTTGTTTTTTATTTTTTGAGACAGAGTGTCACTCTGTTGCCCAGGCTGGAGTGCAGTGGCGCGATCTCAGCTCACTGCAACATCTGCCTCCTGGGTTCTAGTGATTCTTCTGCCTCAGCCTCCCGACTAGCTGGGACTACAGGCGTGCACAACCACACCCAGCTAATTTTTGTATTTTTAGTAGAGACAGGGTTTCACCATATTGGCCAGGCTAGTCTCGAACTCCTGATCTCGTGATCTACCTGCCTTGACCTCCGAAAGTGCTGGGATTACAGATGTGAGCCACCGCGCCTGGCCTATTTTGTTAAGAATATGTTTGTGCATGTGTACACTTGTACTAAGAAAATATCTTCATTTTGCTTCCTTTCTTTTTCATTTCTCATGTGACATAAGATTTATTGACTTCATTTCATCATTTAAGTGTTGTTAACTTTATGTAACATTAAGGTTAAGGATTAGTGCCCTCCTGGTTGTACTAGGGATAGCTGTATTATGTTAAACATAATTATGACCTTATTATTGTCTTTATTTGGAGATTATGTATGATTTCAGGAGAATGTGCATGAGTTTAAGTTGACAAGGGGTACACTTATGGTTAATATTAAGTGGCAACTTGATTGGATTGAAGGATGCAAAGTACTGTTCCTGCGTGTGTCTGTGAGGGTGTTGCCAAAGGAGATTAACATAGGAGTCAGTGGACTGGAAGATGCAGACCCACCCTCAATCTGGGTGAGCACCATCTAATCAGCTGCCGGCATGGCTGGAATAAAGCAGGCAGAAGAAGGTGGGAGAGGCTGACTTACTGAGTCTTCCAGCCTTTATCTCCTCCCATGCTGGATGCTTCCTGCCCTCAAACATCATACTCCCAGTTCTTCAGCTTTTGTACACTTGAACTTACACCAGTGATTTGCCAGGGGTTCTTGGACCTTCAGCCAAAGACTAAAGTCTGCACTGTCAGCTTCCCTAGTTTTGAGGTTTGGGGACTCAGACTGGCTTCCTTACTCCTCAGCTTGCAAACGGCCTATTGTGCAACTTCACCTTGTGATCGTGTGAGTCAATACTTCTTAATAAACTCCCCTTCACATATACGTCTATCCTATTAGTTCTGTCCGTCTAGAGGACCCTGACTAATACACATGCATTTTCAGTGTATTTAAGATTCATGATGGTTATCTATGCAATGTTCATAGTTTTCAGGAAATAGATTTTACGGTAGAAATTTAAGTTCAGGGATTCACTGTGGATTGATCTCAATATCAACACATAAGGAGAGGTTACAAATAGAATTGGGCAAAGAGAGAAGTTGGAGTGGAAAGTATTCACAACGAAGCCCTCCACCAATTTCAGGAGAGTTTTGAAACTTTGATGGCCCTTCAGAGTTGTCCCAAATTTAAATAATAAGACCATACATACACTAGTCATTGAAAGCTAACTGCCCCTTAGAAGTGGACTTGAGCATAGGTAAAGTGGTTTTCTTCAGCAAAAGTCCTTATGATAGCATAAAATTTCTTCCCTAATAGTGTTTAAAATATTAGTTTGTAAACCCTATGATTTTATGAATTCGCTAATATTAAGAAACCATGTACATAATCTAATATCTGACACAATATGACATATATTAGTTGCCTTATAATACTAGTTACTGAGAGTTATTGAATTTATCCTGCAAAATCGTATATTAGGTTATTGGTAAGCATATTGTGATGTCCTTGTTTGACAAAAGAGACTTAATTTCCTATTATTTCAGATATTTGATGACTGAAAACTTAGGATAAAAACTTCGTCAAGCGTTTTAATTATTCTGTTACTAAAATGTATATCTAAAATATATTGTAAAATTGACCTAACAATGCTCTCTCATATGAAATTCAACCTTACATTTTATAAAATATTTTAGTCAATACCTATCAGTAAATTATTTGATAAAAGTATAGATAATTTAGCAATATTTCTCACATTTATACACTGAACCAAGTAACACAAGAATTTTATTCAGGTATTTTGACAAAGTTCTATTTGTATTAATACCCATGTTGTCAAGGTTGTTCATTTTCCAAAAATGGATAAATTTAAGCACTAGTTACAATTGGAAATATAAGTCAAGAACACTGGGTTTTTAAAATCACATTTAGAATATTTAATTTCCCTTCCATCTGATAATAATTTTGCATGTAAAAAATAACACAAAACTATGTCAATTTGAAATAACCACCCACACACCTTATGGATTTAAAATATTGTGTGGGCTTGAAATCATGAGCATGTTCTGTAAGCATGATCTCCAAGAGCATATTTTTCTTAAAAAACTATAATAATGACAGTTGTTGAACCAAATGATTTGATATTTTAATGTCAGGAACTTGCTCAATAGTCTCTGGATCTTGGTTTATAGTGTTAACTAGAACATTTGGATTTCAAGGACATAAAGTCTCCTGATAGTAAAATATAGTAACACAAAATTTTAGAATGAAGAGGGAACAGAAAGTCCATTAAAAGCTATCATCTAGCATTGCCTGGAGTGTTTAAGTGCATATTTTTGTTGTAGAGGGAAAGGTTATGATCTCTACCAATTTAAACCGTACTTTTCAAGCATATGGATGTAATATAAGATAAAAGGTACACATTTTCAGGGAGTCTTTAAGAACTATGTTTAATTCCTGAGCATACTTGGCACTGTACAAGTGGAATGTAAGGCATGATTTACAATTTCACACAACTGATTGATACTTAAAACATGATAAGATAAATATGGGGATTTCTTTTCCCTTTGCTATCCACTAAATAAGTAAAATTGTTTACTGCACATACATGGGTCACTTGGAGCAATTTTCAGGATAATTTTTCTATTCAAACGCTCCTGAGTGTTAACTGTTCCTTTTACATCTGGTTTCAAATTAAAGGCTAGAGAGTAGTATTCTTATAAACATGTCCCATATTTTTCTCATTAGGGTAATTATCATACATAAAGCAATATTATAACAAATAGAAAAATGAAAAGATTTCACTAACAGAAAATCAAATGTGTAAAACTAAAAAAAAAGTGTAAGATAGTCATGTTAACTTATTCAGCAGCATTTTCCTTCTGGCGTCTTACTGAAATTTAATTCACCAGGTTTACACTTAACAACTAAGGAGGGATTCATAGGTTTTAAATATATTCATAACTATGTTTAGTCATTCTCAAAATATGTGATTTAATAATCGTTTTGGGGAAACTGTATTCTTTTTTTGTTTTATAAACATTAAATTGATTAAAACTGGAATCTATTTTTTATTTTAATATTCCTAAATTCCAGTAAATAGACATACCTCAGTTTATTCCTCAGTCAACAACCACTGTTTCATCTATTTACAAATTTTGAACATTTAGATGTCCTTTGAAAACAAGTGTTGAACTTACATAGACATTATATGTAGTTGGCATTTTCTAGATCCCTAATAACATTATTAGGTTCCCATTAGGAACCTAGAAAATACCAAATAAATATATATGGCATCAACCACATTCCTATATGCAGACATGTCACTGGATGGATAAATGACATAAACATGAGGAATACATAACTAACCAAAAAGAAAAAAAATGATAATTTCACAGTAATTAAAATGAATGTTCAAAGGACACTAAAGAAGTAAATATCTGTATTGCAGTTATTAAGAATTGGTTAAATATAATTTTTAAAAAAATCTCCACTATCTATATCCAGGGTTAGCAAGCCTCAAGAACTCACATTTAGACTCAATGCTATAAATTATTGGTATATTAAACAAACAAACAAACAAACAAAAAAGTGTTTTTGTTTGTTTAACCATGAAGTTGGTGTTTTACTCTATACTTGTACTATTTAAATGTCATTACATTGACTTGATTTCTTTGTATTATCAAAGCTTAATTCTTGAGTGGAAGAAAATTACTTAATTGTGCCATCTGTAAAATACTATCTCCAAATTGGCCTGTTAACATGGAAAAAATGTAACTGTATATTTATTCAATTGCTTGTCACTATTGTGAAGTCATTTTGTAATGTCAGAGGAAAACAGAGTAGATGTTTGACAAACGTTTCTGCCTTGTAAGAATAGGTATAGATGTTCAGATGCTGGATTGGGCCTGCTATTGGGCCACAAATCAAATTCAATTCTGCTGACATACATTAAGCAGTTATTATATGACAGGCATTATGTACAAATTATATAAAATACATGAGAAATACGTAGATGTTGCTTTTTTGTTGTTCACAAATCTTATAGGCTACAAAGATATGTAAACAATTAATTAAAATATTTTTCTGTAAGTGCAGTCTATATGAGAGGCTCTACATAGTGTGGTTAAGAGCCCAGTAACCCAGAGCACAAATCGAAGCTCTACCACTTGCTAGTTGTGTGACACTGTGAAAGTAACTTAAACTCTTAACTTCAGTCCTCTCATATGTAAAATGGTATAATAACAATTTTTCACAGATGTGTTGTGAGAACTAAATTAGACACCTACATGTAAAGTCAGAAGTTCAATGACTGTCATATGGCAGATGTTCAACGGACATTACCTGTTATTTTGCTATCGTTATAATCATTTTATTAACAAGGTAATGTTATGGAAGAACAAATGTGTAATTCTGGGACACAATAATTGTTTATATTATTTTATATATTGTGCTAATTACTTTAGATCTTATAGTAAATTAAATTCTACACAACTCTAAAAAATAAACATTACTATTTTTCCCATTTTATAGCTGAGGAAAATGAAGCTTAATGAGGTTAAACTGGCACTCGAAACCAGGTTCATTTGCAAAACTTCTGCCACTGAAATATTCAGTGCGTAAGGGACAGGGAGGGGCATGCTAGGTGGAGAGAATACAATGTGTAGAGACATGTTTATTCACTGAACATTTTGTCTCAGCCTGTTTTTTCTGTATAATACTTCCTATGATTGCCAACTCCCAGAGTTTCTTGTCTTCAGCCACTTCTCGAATAAGATGTATTTACACTAACCCATGTATTTATCACCCATGCTTTAACTGTAACTAACTCTTACTGGAATTCCATTTTCCAGTCAATTCTCAAAGAGATAGGTGATGCTTGTCAATTCTTCAAAACCAAATGAAGCCCTGCAAGCTTGGATTTCAGTGCTGTTGCATCTGCCTTGACCTTCGTTGTGCAAATGTCTGCCTATTATTCTGCAAATGATTGTTTTGATTTAGTGAAGCTGGATTTTTTTCTGGTTTTTTTTGTGAATATAACTTTTCTTATTCCTTCTATGCCATTGATCCAACTCCTACTGCCTTCTAGAAAACTTTCCCCATTCTGTTCCACTCATTTAAATACTTCAATTCTCCAATATCTAGATTGCATTTCTTCCTCCCCAACTCTGAGATTTTCATCAATCCTAATGATCCCCTACCTGAGGCAAAATTTATCAGGGAACATTCTGTCTTCAAAGCTTCAAGACATTCTGTAATGCCAAAGTATAAAGTGTAGGTAGAAGACAGCCTCCTGAGAGATTATTCTCTGTCTTTTGGCTTTTAAAATAGAATAAACAAAATGTCATGATAGTATGCCTATTAGTGGTGACTTTTTTTTTTTTTTTTTTTTTGAGACGGAGTCTCGCTCTGTCACCCTGGTGCGATCTCCACTCTCTACAAGTTCTGACTCCCGGGTTCACACCATTCTCCTGCCTCAGCCTCCTG
The DNA here is from genome assembly GCF_028885655.2 of Pongo abelii. NCBI lineage: Eukaryota > Metazoa > Chordata > Mammalia > Primates > Hominidae > Pongo > Pongo abelii. Next base: position 87,280,232 of record NC_071996.2, read on the forward strand.
AGTAGCTGGGACTACAGGCGCCCGCCACCACGCCTGGCTAATTTTTTTGTATTTTTTTAGTAGAGACGGGGTTTCACCATGTTAGCCAGGATGGTCTCGATCTCCTGACCTCATGATCTGCCCGCCTCGGCCTCTCAAAGTGCTGGGATTACAGGCGTGAGCTGCTGGGCCCGGTCTGTTTGTTTGTTTTTTTTTATTACAATGGCAAGCACTTTCAGATTCAGAAGTTCTTGGTGGAATAAGTTGTGTTGCAAAATATATAAAATACAACTCAAAATAACTTACATAATCAAAGAAGTTTGTTGGCCCAAATAACAAAAATGTCCAGTATTACCAAGTACTTCAGTCAAGGCTTGACCCAGAGACTTAATGATTTCACCAAATATCTGACTTCATTTTTCTTTCTGCAATTCTTTCATTGCAGAAGGTAGCTTTCATCCTAAAACTGCCCACTGCCCCCAGTCACAACCCAATGTAGTCAAAATATGGCTGCCAGGAGATTATGGAAGGAACATTATTTTAATTTCTATCCAGCTAGAAAAGGTATCACTTTTATCTGGTAATTTTTTGACATCCAGTATTCTGAGATTCACTCTGATTGGATTGACCAAGTCAGAAAGCATCACTAAATCTATTGATGGAGCCAAGAAATGGAACACTTTTTTATTCAGTTTAGGTTATGTGCTTTACATTCTCAATATGGAGTTAGATTTTACAGAACCAAGAGAAAATTAGGGGAGGATGAAAATCTTACAATATTGAATCATCCAATGAATGGTCTTTAAATATTTCTTCAGTTGTTTGGCTGATATTACTTTTCTCTCAGAAATGGTTTACTTTGTTTCCAATTTAGAAGTCGTGAACATCTTTTATTAAATGTATTCCTAGGTAGTCTACATCTTTGACATTATTGTAAATGATATTGCTTTTTAATCTCAATTCTGTTTTTTGTGGTTAAAAGTTAAAATTCTATTCATTTTATATACTGACCTCTTATCCAGAAGCATTGTTAATTAAATTATTGCTTTGAATAATTTTAATTTATTTAATAACATGTTTCATTAATAATATTTCATAAATTCTTTTGGATTTTTTAATGTACAAAATAATTCATTTTCAAATAATGTCAGTTTTACTGGTGCTTTTCATTCTTTATAACTTTTTTCCTTTCCTGCTATTTTCTCCTGGATAGGAAAGCCAATATAAGATTGAGTAAAAATTATAAGAATGAATATTTTGTGTCCTTTGAATTCAGATGAAAAGTGTTGAATATTTTACCTTTAAGTATGATGTCGACACTTTTTTATTGTAGATGAATTTTAACGGATTTTGTAAGTTCCCTTTACTGAGAGACTGTATTTTAAAGAAATATTGAATTTTAACAAGTGCCTTTTCCTCATTTGTTGAAAAGAATGAAAAAATTTCTTTAAAAACACAACTATTAAAACATTTTTCTTAGAATTTGTCAATTTTATATTAATTGGTATACAGACATATGGTTTCTTAAACATCTTATTGTCTATAAATGTCTTTAATACCTGTAGTAATATCCCTTATTTATTGTGAATAAACAGGGACACAAACTTTTTTTTATTCACAGAATCTCTTTTGCCTTTAATGAAAGAAAAAAAGGTAACAAATGTTGATGTGGGTCTGTATTGTACATCTGCTTTCTATTTCATTAAGTTCTACTCTTACTTTTATTATTGGGTTTCTTCCATAATCTTTGAGTTTTTCAAACCTTTTTTTCTTCTGTTGGAAAATTACATTATTAATTTTTCAATCTTCTTGTAAATATATATGTATGTACCTATAATATATGCAAATATAGATGTATGCAAATATATATTTAGAGATAACTTTTCCTCTAAGCACTGGGTCGGCCTCATAAGTCCTGATAATGTTGTATTTCCTGTTTTTTTTGTTTAATATTTTAAAAATTTCCATTGTGATTTACTTGACATATTATTTATTAGTACTCCTTAATTTCCAAACATTTCAGAATTTCTATCCTTCTGTTATTGATTTCTACTTTTCTCTTATTAATTAGCAGTTTAAATTCACTGAAGTAATCAAGTCTATTTTATGCAAATTCTTTGAAATGAAAATGACATGTACACACACACCCACACACACAAATACACATACACTTGCACTCACAAGCATGCATGTATATACATTTAATTAATTCAAGTGGGCGAACTGTGTTGTTCAAGGCAGGCATGATGTTCACTGTTTTATTCTCAGTGCTTGCCATGGTACAAGACATGGAATAAAATATGTTTGTGTGACACTATGTATTTCTTGGGAGAAATTTAACACTGTTTCCAAAGGAAAATGAGTTTCAAGTTTTCATAAAAAGATTTCAAAATGGGCATTTAAATTACAAGAAATGAAAAAGTTATGAAAAAATTCATAATTAAAACCATAAGGGTTTTGATTAAAATGAATTCAAATATTACTTGATGAGTACTATTTGCTATCTAGAAAATGTATTTTTAATTTTCTATGCATATTCAAGAGTTATTTTAAAAATAGAAATCGAAACATGCCTTTTCAACTTATAATAATTTTCAGTTTCAAATTCATTGTACACAGAAACTACAATCTACATAATTAATTTTCAAATCTTACATGAGCAGTACTTTTAACGGCATTGAGATATGTTAGTAGAGTAGGTCCACTAGGTCATTTGCATCTACCCTCCTTAACGCATGATAATGTGTCTGGGAGCTTCTATTATTCCTACCTTAAATTCTCTCCTTGAGGTCTACCTTGAAAATAATGTATCTGAAGCTACCGGAAAGCTATTTTTGTCAGAGGGATATCAGAAATAAAATTCTAGAAGGATGAAAATCATCGGACAATAATTAATTGCTCCTTCAAAATGTTTTCCTTTCTTTGGGTCCTATATAATTTGAAGGCCATACCAGAATTGTTTTAGACAATGTAATTTTCTATTTAGATAAAATAGATAATTACCTCTAATCCCTCTAGCCAGACCTCTGTGCTTAATTTGTCTACTTCAAAATTTGGTACAAAAAATATTTTAAGGTTTCTACTAAGTTTTTCATTCCCTGAGAAAAAATCCTTAAAAGTCTAGAAAACAAATTATCTCTAAATAGTTGTATACATGCACCTGTAGATTAAGAAATCTGTGAACTAACACAGGATTCAGGGATTTAAATGTTGATCTCAGTTCAAAAATTTTTTAACAACACCCTAAAACTAGATTTTCTAACGTTTCTAGAAATGTAATAGCATTTTTAAGGTTCTACAGAATTTAATACTTTTTTCTTATTGACCAGTGTTTTGAATTCACACTTGTTATTACTCATAAAATATGTTAAAAATTATAAAATTTAGAGCTATTTAAAGAACTATGGAATTTATCTAATCCAGAGTTATTTGACAGATAAGAAAACTGAGATCCAGCAGGTTTTCAGGACTTGGCAAAATGTTATTTGACAGGGCCAAGGATGAAACTATGGTTTCTTGATTTTAGAAATCTTGTTTGGATTTTTCAGACACCAACTTAAAGCTCTCATTTCATGTGAGTGATTTCTAATTCCCATACAACCTGTGGAATTAGATATCATTTCCTAATTCCACAAATTATGCTAAACTGTGTGAGCCTCATGTGCCTTAAGCATCCACCACTCCCAAAGTTATTGTTTAGCCATCTTTACCACAACTTGTAGAGCAATGACTACCTTACACATCATTGTATCCCCAGTACTATTAACCTACTCACAAAACAGGAGTTCTGTAAATATTTTATAAATAAATGAATACATTCAAGAGATAATGAAAAAAAGCAAGTAGGCTTACTTACAGGGGCCAAACTGTAATCATCAAAATATGAAACACAAATTTCTTTTTACTGAAGAATGTCTAAACACACTGTGGTACATTCATCCAAAGGAACACTACATTAAAATGGAAAGAACTAATGTGCACAACAATATGGATGAATCACAAAGGCACTACTCTAAGTAAAATAATACAGGTATAAAAGGTTATGTACAGTATCACTTATATGACATTTCTGGAAAAAAACAAACTATAGGAACAGAAAATAGATAAATGGTTTTTAATTGTTGGTAGTGGGAGAGAGCAGTTAGCTGAAAAAAAAAAGGCAAGGGGAAATTTTTTAATGTGACGAGCAACTTTAATGTTGATTATAGTGGTGATTACACTACTTTATGCATTTGCCAAAAATTGGAGAGCCATATGGGAAAAAATAGGATGAATTTACTCTGTGAAAATTGTTCTTCAATGTAATGTGTAAAATACATTTTATTTATAAAATAAAATATAAAATTGGTTATTTTACAAAGTTGCTTTAGGATTTTTTCTTAGATGTCAGTAAAAAGATTATTTAATAATAATCCTGATTATTAACTCAATTTTAAATTAAATGAATTATTTACTACCATGTCAAAATTTATGTTTCTTTGTTTTGCCGGTATATCGGTCAGGGCTCATTAAGAAAAAGAAAATTATAAGGAGATATGGTGAGAGAGTTATTACATGGAATTGGCTTAAACAATCATGAGGCTGGCTACACAAGTCCAAATCCACAGGTCCAGCCAAGCTGGAAATCTCAGGTGTGGGCTGAAGTTGCTGTCCACAGGCAGAATTTATACTTCATCAGGGACACCTCAGCTCTGCTTTTGAGATCTTTGAGCTGACTGAATCAGGCCTACTCAGATTATCTGAGATACTTTATTTTATTAAACTAAATTTGATAGTTATGCCCTTGATACTCACAGGCAAAATTCAACGGTTCAGTTTGTTATTATGAAACAGTAACAATTCTTACGACTTTTAAACAAATGTGGCGAGCCTTAATCTTTTAGCTAAAAGGATTTTTGCTAGAAAGTTTGCATCTTCTAAAACTCTTTTTCAGAGATTCTTTTCCAATTGTAGAACTGTCAGGCCAGTAACCTACGAAAAGTTAAAACCTCTCCTAAATATACATAAAATAATAAAGAAAACTAATCACTCTTCAAGGGAAGTTTACCTTGTACACAAGTAGTTCTATGAATTTTTAATATCATGCCTATAAGCAGTCTAGTATGTTTAAGAAGACTCCTTTAGAACTTAAAATGGTTCTATTATATTTTTTAAAGTTTAACATGAAAGTTATAACAGCAAAATGTAGGTTTATAAAAGCCAATATAATTCTTAATTTATTTAAAGTCTTGGATATAAGGATACTGATAAGAAGTTCTCTGTACTGAGTCTGTCAATAATAGGGAACCAGAAATAACTGAAATAAAAATGAACTTTATCTCTCCTTTAAACAAATATAAAAGATTCAAGGATTGGATCTATTTCAAAAACATCCACATAGCAGGAAAAGAGAGTTCTATTCTTGTTCCTATCATTAAGTTTGCTTGCTTTCCCCAGTAGATATGGTTAAATAAAGTTTTCACTACATTTTTGTAGAAATAAAAGTTCTAAAGGACTATACTCAGGATATTAAATAGTATAGAAAGACGTTTTACTATAAAGGCAAGTAAGGAGTTGATTCCAGATTATCTCATTTGGAACATGACTGGCTGTAGCATGTTATACTTCTGTTGCAATGTGTTTTATTGGGGAAAGGAAATAAACTGAAAATTGAAAAGTCAAAAATATAAAATAAGTAAAATAAATTACTATTTAAATACCTAAGATTCTGTAATGAATGGTTAAACAAAATATTTTATCAAAAAGATTTTTAAGAGGAATAACTGTCAAAAAGCAAAGGATAATGTGAATGTATATTTTTGCTTCTTAAAAATGTGGTTCTAATGAGAACACCTGGACACAGGGAGGGGAACATCACACCTTGGGGCCTTTCGGAGGTGGGGTAGAAGGGGAGGAACAGCATTAAGACAAACATCTAATGCATGCAGGGCTTAAAACCTAGATGACGGATTGATGGGTGCAGCAAATCACCATGGCACATGTATACCTAGGTAACAAACCTGCATGTTCTGCACATGTATCCCAGAATTAAAATATAATAATAATGAGTGGTTCTAAAATAATTTATAAATTCCACTCTCTTCCAGAGAAAAAATTAAAATGTTATAATGTAGATTGTCATGGAGGAAGGGAAAGAATAGTTCAATATATTTAAGAGACTTTATCTAAGAAATAATCTCCTCTCAACAACTTTTCCATTTTAATTGTATGTACTGATTCCTCACAAAACTTCTATCAAAATTCCGCTAAAAACAAAATTGAGTAAAGCGTGCACTGATATATTAATCAGAGTTCCCTAGAGGGACAGAACTAATAGGATATATGTATATATGAATGGGAGTTTAAAAGAGAATTGACTCACACGATCACAAGGTGATTTCCTACAGTAGGCGGTCCGCAAGCTGAGGAGCAAGGAAACCAGTTAAACTTCCAAAACCTCAAAAAAGGAAAGCTGACAGTGCAGCCTTAGCTGAAGGCCCGTGAACCCTGGCAAATCACTGGTGTAAGTCCAAGAATCCAGGGCTGAAGAACTTGGGATCTGATGTTCAAGGGCAGGAAGCATCCAGCAGGGGAGAAAGTTGAAGGCTGGAAGACTCAGCAAGTCTGTTCTTTCCACCTTCTGCTACCTGCTTTATTCTAGCCACTCTGGGTCTGCTTCTCCCAGACCAGTGACTCAAATGTTAATCTCCTTTGGCAGTATCCTCACAAACACACCCAGGAACAATACTTGGCATCATTCAATTCAATCAAGTTGACACTCGCTTCTGTTATATACCTTACCACCATACCAAGAGTGAGTGCCCCAGCATAATAACAATGGGTTACAGCTAAAAGAAGTGCAAGATACAGACTATCTCTGAGCAAGAGTACTTAGGGAACCCTAAAATGAAGAGGGGAAATAAAACCAAGGAAACTGGAGAAATTTGTATTCACTAGCACTTATAGCTACAGCAAACATTAAACACTTTTCAACTCCTAGCCATATTAACGTAAATACTAAAGGCCAATTTACCTCAGTTTCCATTACCCGACATTACTTATGACTGAACATTACAACATGCCTTCATTTTAATAACAACGGAATTATAAGCCATGCCAAAAATCAAGATAAAACTCACTCTGAGGAAACCAGGCAATCATCAGAAACAGACTCGGGTATGGCACACTGCTATAAAGAACTACCTGAGACTGAGTAATTTATGAAGAAAGAGGTTTAATTGACTCACAGTTCCACAGGCTTAATAGGAAGCATGACTGGAAGGCCTCAGGAAACTTACAATCATGGCAGAAGGCAAAGAGGAAGCAACCACCTTATTCACAAGGCAGCAGGAGAGAAAGAAAGAAGGAGGAAGTGCCACATACATTTATACCATCACAACTCACTATCATAAGAACATCAAGGGAAAAATCCACCCCCATGATCACAGCACTTCCCACTAGGCCCCTCCTCCAATTCGACATGAGATTTTAGTAGGGACACAAATCCAAACCATCTCACACAAATATTGGAATTATCAGAAAGGGAATTTAAAATAACTATGATAAATATGTGAAGGGCTCAAGTGGAAAAAAGACAACATATGAAACAAGTGGTATAAGAAGAGATTGAAATCCTAGGAAAGAATGAAAAGGAAACACTATAAATGAAAAAGACTAAGAGAAATGAAGAATGCCTTTGATGTGGTCATCGGTAGACTAGACATAGCTTATAAAATAATCAATGAACTTGAAGGAAAGTCAATGAAAACTTCCCTAAAATATATAAAGAAAAAATAATAAAACAATATATAACAAAACATCCAAGAACTGTAGCACAATATCAAGAACTATAGCACAATATTACATTTATAACATAACTGTAATTGGAATACCAGAAAGAGTAATGAGAACACAGAGCATAATAAATATTTGAAGCAGTAATGGATGAGATCATTCTAAAATTAATAACAGATGCTGTATTAGTCCATTCTCATGCTGCTAATAAAGACATACCCAAGACTGGGTAATTTATAAAGGAAAGAGTCTTAATTGACTCACAGTTCAGCATGGCTGGGGAGGCCTCAGGAAACTTACAGCCATGGCCAAAGGGGAAGCAAACATGTCCTTCTTTACATGTGGCAGGAAGGAGAATGAGAGTGAAGAGTGGGAGAAGTTCCTTATAAAACCATCAGATCTCAACAGAACTCACTCACTACCACAAGAATAGCATGAATGTAACTGCCCCCACGACTCAATTACCTCCCACTGGGTCCCTCCCATAACACGTGGGGATTATGGGAGCTACAATTGAAGATGAGTGGGTGGGGGACACAGCCAAACCATATTAGACACCAAACCAAAACCCAGGTCCATGAAGCTCAAAGAACGTGACCAAACAGAATAAATAAAATAAACCAAACCAACAAGCCAACTTAGACGTATATTCAAACTGCAATAAAGCAATAACAAAAAAATCTGGCCGGGCGCAGTGGCTCACGCCTATAATCCCAGCACTTTTGGCTCATGCCTATAATCCCAGCACATTGGGAAGCTAAGGAGGGCGGATCACGAGGTCAGGAGATGGAGACCATCTTGGCCAACATGGTGAAACCCCGTTTCCACTAAAAATACAAAAAATTAGCTGGGCATGGCAGCGCATGCTTGTAATCCCAGCTACTCAGGAGGCTGAGGCAGGAGAATTGCTTGAACCCGGGAGGCAGTGAGCCAAGATCATGCCACTGCACTCCAGCCTGGTGACAGACCTAGACTCCGTCTCCAAAAAAGAAAAAAAAAAAAAATCTTGAAATAAGGTGGGGAGGGTGTTTACTCACAGTGGTATAAGATAAAAATTATAGTGGACTTTTCATGAGAAATTGTACAAGAGCAAGAAGAAAATGAAGTGTAAGACCAGGTGCAGTGGCTTATGCCTGTAATCCCAACACTTTGGGAGGCTAAGGGTAGCAGATAGCTTGAGTTCAGGAGTTCAAGACCACCTTGGGCAACCTGGTAAAACCTTGTCTCTACAGAAAAAAAAAAAAAAAATTAGCACATTTATAGTCCCAGATACTCAGGAGGCTTAGATGGGAGGATTGTTTGAGTCCATTCCATTAGAATGTCAAAATACATGAGGCAAAATGATTGAATTGAAAAGAGAAAAGAAATCCACTCTTACAGTTGTAGACTTCAAAACCCCTATTCCAGTAATTGATAGATCAAGCAGACAGAAAATCAGTAAAGATATAGTAGACTAGAACAGCACTATCCATCAACTTGAATTAATTGACATTTATAGAATAATACTAGGTATTTACCCAGTTGAGTTGAAATCTTATGTCCACACAAAGACCCACATAAGAATTTTATAAAAAGCTTTATTCATAATCACCAAAAATTGGAAACAATCAAGATGTCCTTGCATAAATGGATAACTTTGATATGTCCATACAATGACATACTATTCAGTGATAACAAATAATGAACTATTAAGCAATGCAAAGACATAAATTAATCTTAAATACATATTGAAAGATGAAATCAATCAGTCTAAAAAGACTATGCACTCTATCATTCCATTTATCTGACATTCAGAACAAGACAAAACTACAGGGACAATAAGCAGATCAGTGTTTTTCAGGGGCTTGGGTAGGATGAGATTGGAATAGATGAAGTACAGTGGATTATTTAACATGATGAAACTGTGCTATATGTTGCTATCATATTGGATACATAGCAACACAAAATGTTAACCTAATGTTTGGAATTCACAGCACAAAGTGTTAACCTAATGTATGAAATCTAAAAAAATCATTTAGAAGTTTTGAGATCTAAGGAAAGAATGCAGAATGTAACAAAGGAAAATATTTGTATTATAAATATATTAAAAATCCTTCCTAAATCATGTAGGTAAATAGATGCTTACCTTAGTAACTTTGGAAATAAATTGATTCTATAAGAATAAGGACATTATTAACTATGAGCAACTATAAGTGAACACTATTCTAGGTAATAAAGTTACTTTCTATTTGGGTAAATGTTAACAAACCTGAAACAATGATTCTCTCAGTCTATTAGTGTAGACTAAGTGTTACTATAAACGAATATCTGAGACCGAGTAATTTATAAAGAAAAGAGTTTTATTTAGCTTGTAGTCCTGCAGATTGCACAGAAGGCAAAGGCGAGCCAGTATGTGCAGAAATCACATGGTGAGAAAGGAAGCAAAAAAGAGAGAAGAGGAACGTGGCAAGCTCTTTTTAACAACCAGCTGTCAGGGGAACTAACAGAATGAGAAGTCACTCACCCACAAGAGAGGGCATTTATGAGGAATGTGCCCCTGTGACACAGACACTTCCCATTAGGCCCCACCTCCAACGATAGGATCAAATCTTAACATGAGGTTTGGGTAACAAACATCCAAACCATAGCATAATGGAATTAATGAAGTAAGTAAGTAAGTAAGTAGGTTTCTTATTGTTGGAGTGAGAGATTACATATAAGCAAGGGAGTCCATATGGCAATGGATTAGAATTGGAGTCATCAGTATAAACTCAAGTTTAATTTAAATATATGAATTTAAATATAGATACTGATGGTTTTATATAAAAATAATCATATACATGTGTATATACGTGAATTAGTATACAGATACATATTTCCTTGTTCTGTCAGCTGAGAGGACCTATAAGCCATGACATCCCAGTAACAATGAGAATACCTAGTGTCCAGAACTTGCATTCTAATACATCTTCCAATAAAAGTATCCAGAGTTCTTGGAGTAATGGCTGATTCTGGGATTGCTGATCCTAGAACGTTTGAAGTGTCATAAAGAAAGGAAGTGTTCCAAAAAAATCTCCTCAAAACCCAGAATGATGGACGTATGTCAAAGGGACAGAGGAACCAGCTAAAAGAACTCTTAGGGGCCATTGCTCAAATAATATGCCTAATGCATATAATGTAGTATTGGGTTGTAGCCAAAGTATAAAATGAATATTCTTACTTATATCAATATATGATTGAATAACTAAGTAAATAGGAAAGAATGGATAAATATCCCATGCCAAAGAATTCCAAATAATTTGTGTAGATAATCCTTACTCAAGAAAATAGAGCACAATGCCCATTGCTTGAATGCTGGCTGCTCATAGTGACATCCCTCTAAAGAGTAGAGTATGGAAAGGGTCAAGAAAGGAGTATCTTAGAGTGAGAAGCTTGAAAAACACTACCTCAATCATGTGACCAAGATCAACATTAATAGTAATAATTCATGTTGATAGCATGTTCTCTGAATAAAATGTGATTAAAATGTCACCTGTCCTTGTGATCTTCCTCCCCCAAACCCATATTCCAAGTCTAATCATCATAAATGCGTCAAACAAATCTTGACTGAGAACATTCTACCAAAACCTGACCAGAATAAGAAACTGGTAGAGCCCAAAGGAGGAAAAGCAAACATAAAAACTGCATGTAATATGGTATCCTGGGTAGAATCCTGGAATAATAAAAAAGTTAGGTAAAAAACTAATGAAATCTGAATAAGTGTGAACTTTAGTAATAATGTATTAATATTTGTTAATTAATTGAGAACTATGTAATCTAAAATGCTAACATAAAATAAGCCAGATATGCTGTATACAGGAACTCTGGAGTATCATCATGATTTTTCTGTAAATTAAAATCTGTTCTAAAATTTAAAAGTTTACTTAAAAGTATGATGTTTCCTGTCTGCCTATGAAAGCATTTAGTTTTGTTCTCTCTAAATAACAGGTCAGCAGGTTTGAAGAGAATAGAAGTATTATAAACATACTCATTTTGAATTGACAGTAGACTCAAGAGAAAAGCATAGGAGAAAGAATAGTTACACTTATTATCAAATATATATTTTTCATGCTTCATCCAAATTGTTTATATCTTACAATGCAGCTCTTAGGTCCTGAACAAATAGCCCTAAGTTATCATTGTAATAGAGCATAGTAATTGATATTCATAATGACAATTTTACATTTATTAGCATACCAGATTTTATTAAAGTACCCTGTTTATTAAGTCAGTGAAGTATGTAATATATTTAAAATTAATGAGTTTTTAAAATTTTAAGGGTATTGAAAATTCACTTAACTAGAACACTTAAATCCCTAATGATGGCAGGCAAATTATTTTGTAACTATATAGTAAATTATATGTCCTGAATTCCATAACAGCAATTAGACTATATATAAATGATGTTTCCATTAGCAAATCTCCTAGGGATAAATTTACATTATATAAAAAGTAAATTCTCATTTGACCTTTTGATGCAATATATTGTTTGATTTATAATATTAAACTGTCTTGTATTTCTGGCTTAATAAATGGCCTATTTTGCCCTTGCATAAATAAAATTGTTTTTTTCTTACCATTTTGCATGAATACTTTGTCTTGGTATGGAAATATTACATAAAAAGCCTTTCTCCTTTAAGAAAACAGTAACTTCTGAGGGGTTTATGTAGCATTGCAAAATAATTTGAGGACCCCACTTCACCTTTTTGGTAGAGTGATATTAGTTGTAGGATACTTTCAACTTGTATCCTTGTAGAGGATACTAGGAGATACTTTCTTTTTTTCATTCTGGAAATTTCACAATGGTCATTCACCATTGTTTAATCGTGGTTAATTTATTAATTTAGACTGTATCATAGGCAATGTAACTACAACTTTTTAACCCAAATCAAGGATTCAAAATCGATTTTATATACTTCTGTGCAGCCCTGTATTTCAGTTTTTAGTAACAGTTTGATTCAATTTCTTCTTTATTCTTCTTGATTGTGTATGTTTTAATGAGAAGTTGAAGGGGAATATTCAAGGACTTCTGCAGGCTTATAAGTGTTAATTTTGTGCCATCTTGAGTATTGAGGTTCATCTACTACTTGTTACTTTAGAGTAGAACATTGTAGGAAATTGGCTGACTCTTCAAAGCACTTCTGTGGAGCCTGTGTTCTAGACCCTTACAGGACCTAGAAGCCATAATACTGACATGGATCTTCGTGCTAATGCATAAGTTTTCTCCAAAGTTTCTGCATCTATTACAGTTGCATGGCAAATGCAGTTTGGATTGCAGCTACCTGCTTTGTCCTAGCTTGAACCTTCCTCCTGTTCTTTATTCTGCCTACTCCTGCTTTTTTTTATTTGTGTGTGTATATATGTATGTGTATGTTATCTGATACATGCAATATTATTTTAGTTTAAAATTTTAATTTGCATTCTCTTAGTTGACAACCTATAATACTTCTAGGTGATTTTTAATCTTTTCAATGAATGGCTCTGCCAAGTTAGATATGTACTATTAAAACATTCTTCCTTATTAGCAACAGCACTCCTGTACTGTTTAATGGCAAACTGAATGTCACTAGTTTATCATTACGGGTGATTATTTTCATACTTATTTATATTGAAAAGTTGAATTTATTTTGATCAAAGTATCTTAATATTCGGTACTAGAGCTGATCATTCGGGTTCTTTTCTCAGTCCTTTAGCAATATTTTTCTTCTAACTTTAAAAAGGTTCCAAGATAAAACACCCCTTTTTAAAAAATCTGGTTATGATTTCAGTATATTGCTGCCTCAGTTCAGAAAAAGTTTGGCTATCAATTCAAAAATTGAGTGGTACAAGCCACCTCCTGCTTGTTAGCTAGCAGTCCAATATTTTGCAGGTTTCACAATTCTACCTATTTCTAAGAATCCATAGATATGTTTACATATTTTTATAAATAACAATTCTAGTTCAATTGCTGTTGCTTAACGTAGCATGAGTATCTCCAATTCACCCTTTCAGACTAAACTACAACTACTGATAAATAGACAGTACTTCCCTTTTGTCTCAATTGCCTCTCTATTGCTTGTTTATCTCAATAGCCACTGATACCCCTGCTGTTGCCTGATAGAGCTGAAGGAGCTGGATGCTTGCACAAAATACCCTGCTAAGAGTTGAGGAAAGAAGCAGTTTCAAAGAATCCCCTATTCTCCCTAGCCTGTTCCCTTGCTGGCCACCACATTTATCTCTCGCAGCTGTCTACCAGTATGGATGTATCTTCTTCTGGTTAGCCATCATTCCTCTCAGTGTTGCAAACATGAAGAGTAAAGCACAGCAATATTGTGTAGGTCCATATTTATACAAATCCTCACATTTATATTCATAATCCTATTTACTTAAAGTACACCTATGACTCCCAAGTTATTAAATTGGGTTCTGGAACTAGTATCACTGTGTTTGATGTATATTAAATCTGACTTTCTGGTTGAAACTCTAAGATAGTGAATTACATGGAGACTTAAGATATTATTATTATTTCAATCTGACTATTCAAAAAGGTTATTAGTTAACTATATAGTTTCTCACATTTTAACTTTAATACAGGGTGAAAGAATAGTGACAGTTTTCCAGTATCCCTTTTACAAGATGCCTGGACAGCAACTATGCAAATATATAGGTATAAATGCATATGAAAGATGTTAGCCAAGTCCATTATGTGGCATCATATTCAATCAGGGAAGAATGTTGTTTTGTAACACCACCAAATCTCTCTGTATCCAAATGATATTTACCCCCCAAAACTTTTGTAATAAAATACAGAGGATAAGCAGTTCATAGAATTTCCATGATTTCAGTATAATCTAATCATGTTTATTGATGAAGCAAATATTAAAATGATAACTCTTTTCAATATCTTCAAGTATTACATAGGAATAAATTATTGACAGAAACTTGGAAGGTAAAATATCCATAGCTGGTTACCTGGTGTGTAAAACACAAAGTGTCCTACAGTGAATAAAATTCTCAATAATTAAAAAAAAATTAAACTTGCATCTCAACCGTTTTCTTCAATTAAGTTTAATTGTATTAAAATAAATGTCAGTAGTAGCACATATGTGCAACAATTAAAATGATATAATTTAATTAAATATGTTTCAATTAAGTGATAACTGAATTAGCCATATGACTGAGATAAATTATTTAATTTTTTATATATAATTATGTAATTATATACAAGACAATTTATATAAATATGTTTATTTCTACATGTAGTTTATGTACCTATATTACAAATAAAAATATCCTTGTTAGATCCTGTGGGATGATTATGCTATTGAAAATGTATCTCTTAACATTATTTATTTCAGATTTGGCAGGATATTTTCATAAATTCACATAAAAAACTACACAGTAGTTTTGAAAGCGATGAATTGTCTTTTCTTCAGCTTAGATTTTAGGAAGACAATTTTATAACTGCTTTTATTTGATATTTATTTATGCTGAAAAATCTTATGTAATAGATGGAACAGACGGAAATTGAGAGTTTCCACTGAGACCAAGTAAAAAGAAAATGAAAACTTTAAGATCTGAAACTGAATTTTATGAGGGCTACACTATTTGTATGTTGAACTAGAAGCCCAAATAATTGTATCTTAACACTTCCTCAAAGAAGATATGTAGTTGATAAATAAACATATGAAAAGATGCTCAAAACAATATGTCATTAGGGAACTTCAAATTAACATGATGAGATACCATTACACACCAATTAGAATGTCTAATATCTGAAAAACTAACAGTAACAAATGATGGCAAGGATATGGAGCAGAAGGAATTCATTCATTGATGGTGGAAACGTAAAATGGTACAGCCACGTTGGAAGACAGTTTGGCAGTTTCTTACAATATAAGCATAGTCTTACCCTATAATCCAGCAATTGATTTCTTAGGTATTTATCCAAATGAGTTGAAAAGTATGTCCACACAAAAACATGCTCATAAATGTTTATAGTGGTTTTATTGATAATTCTCTAAAGTTGGAAACAACTAGTATGTCTTTCAATAGATGAATAAATACAATGCAATACATTGGTATAACAGAATATTATCTAATAAAAAGAAATATGCCATCAAGCATGAAAAGCTGAAATACATATTATTAAGTGAACGATCTATTGAGACAATGAAAAGATAGTGGTGCCCAGGGTCTGGGGTAAGGAAAGAGGGATGACTAGATGGAGCACAGTGAATATTAAGCACTGTGAAATTACCCTGCATGATACTATAATGGTGGTTACATGACATTATGCATGTATCAAAACCCATAGAACTCTACAACACACAGTGAATCCTAATATAAACCATATGCTATAATTAATAATGGTGTATAAATGCTGCTCCAGTAATTGTAACAAATGTACTATACTAATGCAAGATAATAATAATAGGGAAAATTGTATGACAGAAAGGTAAGAGGGTTATGAGAACTCCATACCTTTTGCTCATTATTTTTGTAAACCTAAATCTACTCTAAAAATAAAATAAATCAATTAAAAATAAATTAATTAAAATAGTCACTCATTTAGTTTCAGATTCTTACATAGTGAGTGTTTGACACACTATTGTCCTACCATTAAGATGGAGGTTGCTACTCCCAACTTAAATTAAACACTGTTTTAGATTTGCATATAAGATTTAAAATGAAACATAAAATACCTCAAAATAAAAGTAGGACATATAAAACAACTTTTAATCATTTGAAAACATAATTGCTTTCTTTCATCATGTAAGGTTTGTTTCCTCGCAACTAGTCAGAGAAAATGAATGCTGCAGAATGTGGCTTAATGATATTTGTAACTATACCTCTTTCCACTAAAAATGGACATGATAAAAACACTGCAAAATAAAATGAATATCTAAAATATCTCATTTTCTTTCATGCTTTCACTCTATTTTATTTATTTCTTACTGGAAGTCATCACAAAAAATTTATCTGTTTTGTTTGTACTTGTTCAGTTGACCACTCAAATGCTTCCTACAAATATTCTAAATTTGGCCTCAATATTTATTTACAGTCTACCTGTCAAGTTGTTACTGTTAGCCATATTCTTATATTTTAGTAAAATAAATCTTTTGTGTAATTGTACCTCTGGGTCAGATATTTTACTATGGAATTTTAAACAGCATTTATGTTATAGTATTTCGATTTGATGCTATACTATTTAGCAATACTCTTCTCATTATAATTATCTACTTAAGAAGCTGTATTTTGTGGGCTAATTTCAAATAATTTAAAATAACATTTTTAAAAAAGTATTTGAATTTTGTAATGATAAGCATTATTTGACCAAAAGGTCAGACCATAAGCTTGAATGATGAAAGCATAGCTACACCATATGTGCTTGATAGTGTAGTGGCATCAAGGAAAATCTATTTTTCAGCTCTTGAAGAGAAGGCTGTGGTTATCACTCCACTTACAGAAATCTTAGACACCGTAGCTCTGTTCAGAGAAAGAACTTGCAGCAATCAAAACACTGGCTGTGCACACCAAAGTTTCTCAAAATGTAGTCCACAGACTAGAGATTAGCAGCCTCAGCATCCCCTGGGAACTGGTTAGAAATGCAAATTATGAATTCTTACCTGGGACATACTGAATGAGAAACTCGGGTTGAAGTCCAAAAATTTCTGTGATTTTTTTTTATTTTTAACTTTTATTTTACATTCAGGAGTACATGTGTATATTTGTTATACATTTAAACTCATGCCATGGGTTTTTTTGTACAGATTATCTAATCACCAAGGTATTAAGTCTAGTAACCAATAGTTATTTTTTCTGTTCCTCTACCTTTTCCCAACCTCTGCCCTGCAGTAGACCACAGTGTTTGCTGTTTCCTTCTTCGTGTTCATGAGTACTCATCATTTAGCTCCCACTTATAAGTGAGAACATGCAGTATTTGGTTTTCTGTTCCTTCATTAGTTTCCTAAGGATAATGGTTTCTAGCTTCATCCATGTTCCCACAAAAGACATGATATTATTATTTTTTATGGCTGAATAATATTCCATGGTGTATATGTACTACAGTTTCTTTATCCAATCTGTCGTTGATGGGTATTTAGGTTGATTCAATGTCTTTGCTATTGCAAATAGTTTAGCAATGAACATTCACATGCATGTGCCTTTATGGTTGAATAACCTATATTCTTCTGGGTATATACCCAGTAATGGAATTTCTGGGTCAAATTGTAGTTCTGCTTTTTAGCTCTTTGAGAAATTGCCATACTGTGTTCCACAATGGTTGAACTAATTTACTCCCCCATCAACAGCGTATATGTTCCCTTTCTCCACAAGCTTGCCAGCATCTGTTACTTTTTGACTTTTTAATGATAACCATCATGACTGGTGTGGGATGGTATCTCACTGTGGTTTTGGTTTGCATTTCTCTAATGATCAGTAATGTTGAGCATTTTTTATATGTTTGCTGGCTGTATGCATGTCTCCTTTTGAAAAGTGTCTGTGCGTTTCCTTTGCCCACTTTTATTGGGGTTGTTGGTTTTTCTCTTGTAAATGTATTTAAGTTCATTATAAATGCCAGATATTAAACCTTTGTCAGATGCATAGTTTGCAAATATTTCCTCCCATTCCGTAGGTTGTCTCAAAAGTTTGTGTTTTGAAAGTCATCCAGGTGATTTGATGCAGACTGAAGTTTGAAAATCTATACTTTACCGCTTTGAGTACAGCTTATAGTCTCAGCAATGAGGCTATGATTCAAAGATTAAAACAAATTAATGCAAAGATTACTGAGCCTTAGTTAATGCTAAACATTGATCATTAACATCAAGGCAAAAGTTTCATACAGAATAGAATACTTCAGCTGTACATACTGGATTTTTGTGTCTTTTGTTTTTGTTGTTGTTGTTGACTTACAATTAAGGTTGGGCTAAGAGAATGAGAACTCTTCATAATGGAGCTTGCAATCAAAGACAAGCAGAGTTAATACATATCTCTGTTACAAAATAAATCCCAGTCAAAATGGTATCTCTAAAATCAAATAAGGAATATTAGAATATGGGATGGGTCCAGTGGCTTACTCCTGTAATCCAAGCACTTTGGGTGGCCGAGGCCATAGAATCTTTTGAGCCTAGGAGTTCAAGGCCAGCCTGAAAAGCATAGCAAGATCCATCTCTACAAATAATAGTAATAAAAAAATAGCTGGCCATGGTGGCATGTACATTGGTTCTCAGCTACTCAGGAGGCTGAGGTGCGAGGGTCACTTAAGCCCAGGTAGTCACAACTGTCGTGTTCACACCATTGCACTCCAGTCTGAGCAGCAGAGTGAGCTCCTGTCTCAATATACATACACACACACACACACACACACACACACATATTTATATACACATATGTATTTTTGGAATATAAGTTTTCAAGACTTAAGGCCCATTGCTGCGTGTTGTTAGTTACTATAATCAAAGAGGGAAGACGAATGAGTGCATTGTTTTCTATTAGTCAGTCATGATACCCACACATTAGGATGAATAGTCACAATGATGCTGCTGCTTTTCTTTCCTTTCTTTTCCAATGAACACAAAGAATCTTCCTTGAGAAACATGTTTTTGAAGTGTATTTTAATATCACCACCTTGAAGTAAGTTAGTTTGTTGGGAAGGAGGTAAATTAATTTTTGTCAATGGTACTAGAAGTTTAAACTCAGAGTTGTAATGTATTAAATGCAGACTAATTATAGAAATGCTAAGTTTATGTGGAATAATCAAGTTATGAGGGTAAAATACAGTTGAATATCAATGTGTAACAGTTTACATTGGGGATTTCTGGCCTCATTTCCCTGACATTCAACAACATTTGAAGGTCAAATTTTATGGATTTATAAGAGTTGTAAGAGTTATGTTGAAAGTAATTACTCATATGGGCCAGGCGCAGTGGCTCATGCCTGTAATCCCAGCACTTGGGGAGGCCGAGGCTGGCAGATCACGAGGTCAGGAGATCGAGACCATCCTGGCTAACACAGTGAAACCCGGTCTCTACTAAAAATACAAAAAATTAGCTGGGCGTGGTGGCGGGCACCTGTGGACCCAGCTACTGGGGAGGCTGAGGCAGGAGAATGGCGTGAACCCGGGAGGCGGAGCTTGCAGTGAGCTGAGATCGTGCCACTGCACCACTGCACTCCAGCCTGGGCGATAGAGTGAGACTCTGTCTCAAAAAAAAAAAAAAAAAGAAAAAACAAAAAAAGAAACTAATTACTCATATATTTCCTCCTCATCTCCAAATTTCTTTTTAAATTTATTTTAGTCAAATACTACACTCTGATTTTTGTGTTTCTGGTGTATGTAACATCATTGAAATGTTGTCAGCAGCATGTATAATATATGAGCAAAAGAATGAAAAAAAAAATCAGTCCCTCACAGATATATATCCCTAAAATAAAACGGCCCATCAATTTAGAAACTTTATTAGTGTTGCCTACCAATATTAATTCTCTTTTATTTCTTTAAAATGCATCTGTTGAATTTCAGGTGGATACACAGCCAAGCACTACACACCCAAGCCTCCTGTTGCAGCTTTGGGTGGCTATATGTCAAGGTTATAGCTAATTAAAATATGAGTGGAGAACTGTCCCATTTAACTTCACAGCTTTTCTTTACAAGAGACTTTCTCTTGAAGAGCGATGCCCTCTACTTTCTCTTATCACCGTTGTATTAGCCACAACATGTACACAATGATGGAGGCAAGAGCAACCATCCTAGATTACAAGATGGAAGCCATACATTGAGCATGGCAGAACGCCAAGATCCTGGGTCACTGACACCATTTGGACTCCATATCATGTACCCTGACTGGCATGGATAAGTAAAATAAGCTATTTCCTTAAGCTTCTGTTGTCTGGAAGTATTTTTAGAGAATCTGATATTGATTTTTACTGATGTACTAGGGGAGCCTAATTTCCTTCATGTTATATTGTTTATGAATACAGAGGCAGGATATTTGTTGAACTGGAATTAAAATAAAAAGGTAAATCATGGGGGAAACTATTGCTATAATGCGTTTGCATTTTCAAACATTTGCTCCAATTTCTTGTAACTCAGCCAGTCAGCAATAATTACTGAGCAAATTCTAAAGACTGAGTACACTTCAAGGCCCTGGGGATGCAATGATGGGCAAACCAGCCAAGGCCACTACCTTTAAAATGCCTTCATTTGTGTTGGGGTGCTAAAATAAATAAACAGATAAAATTAAAAATGATTTTATTTATTAAATTCATTGAATGCATTCTAAATAAGTCAATTTAAATAGGCATAAATATTTCTGAAGTTCTTTGAAAAGACTAGTATTATTATAGTCTCCACTTAAAATTATTAAGAAATATTCTCATTTGAGATTTTATGACACCCTTCTCCACTCAATCTCCCTCATCCTCCTCTCAAAATTATCCAAGTTAATGTTGACAGTGTTAACCACTGTTAAGTGTTTGTTGCATACCTAGTCTTTCTTTCTGCTATGATTTTCAATATCCATCTGCTTATCTGTTGAAGAATACATATCCTTATTTACACCAAAATGGGATGATACTATAGTAATTGGTCTTGATAGCCTTAGATGAAAATCCTTATTATTTATTTATTATTTTTTGAAATGGGGGTCTTGCTGTGTTGCCCAGGATGGTCTTAAACTCCTGCGCTTCAGTAATCGTCCTATCTCAGCCTCTCAAAGTCCTGGGATTATAGGTGTGAGCCACAGGCACCCAGCCAAAAGCCTTCTTAATACAGACATATGTATGTTTTAACAATTTATCTCTGGTATACCATTGTATAAATGTACAGTAATTTCTACTATTTGTCACAGTATATATTGGTATTTGTCAAATTTTAGATATTACAAACATTCTACAGGGAGCATGTCTATGCTCATATTTTTATCTTTTCATGATATTATTTCTGTGTCATAGTTTGTAAGAAGTAAAATTGCTGAGTCATGGGATATGTGCTTTTTAAAAATGTTTCATAAATAAAATCAAGTTACTTTTCAAACATTATTATCAATTTATGCCACCACTAATCTTAAAAATCCAGCACATAATATTTTTGTTTGGACAATGTAATAGAAAAAATAAGGGATCAATAACAACTCATGTTTATTGGCTATTCATATTACTTTTTAAATTTTTTCTTTATAGATTTTTACTTGTTTTCCACAAACATTTTGCTTTATGCATTTTTCTCATGTTGTTTGTTGCGGAAATACTTTTGACTGTTATGTTTTCATCATTGATTGTACTCTTCAGTGTTTTTAAATATTACTTGATATTGGTAGAAATGTAAATATTACAGTTTTCTTTGTGTTCGTATTTAATTCTGCTATCTTTCCCATTTGTTTACTTCTAACTTTTCTGTCAGCATAGATTTAGTAATATCTTTTGTTAGATTTCCTAAACTGAATATCTCCTTTTATGGAATAATTAAGTTATTTCCATTCATTTTGATAACACATATGCTTGTCATATACCTATTTTTTCAATTTTTACTAGTTTTTATATTTTTACTATTTCTTATGTTCTCATCAATTTTTGCTAGATCAAATCAATTTAACTTATTATTTTTCTAGATTTTTATAATTAATATTTTTTTCTTTATGTAAAGAAAAATGATCACATACAATGTGAACATATGCTGAAAATATTTGAGAAAAATAATTAACCTTAATTTTACTCTTGAGAGGTTTATCTATAAATATTTTTTTACAATGCTTTTTTGTATAATTTTATTTTTATTGATTTATTTTAGATTCAGGGGTATGTGGGCAGGTTTGTTACATGGGTATATTACATAATGCTGACATTTAGGGTACAAATGATCCCATTACTCAGGTACTGAGCAAAGAACCCCAAAGGTACTTTTTCAACCATTCCTTTTTCCCTCCTTTACCCCTTTAGTAGTCTTCAATGTCTATTGTTGCCATCTTTATTTTCATGAGTACTAAATGTTTAGCATCTACTATAAAGTGAGAACATACAGTATTTGGTTTTCTGTTCCCACGCATTAATTCTCTTAGGATAAGGGCCTCCAGTTGCATCCATGTTGCTACAAAGGACATGATTTTGTTCTTTTCTATGGTTGTGTAGTATGCCATGATGTACATGTATAACATTTCCTTACCCAATCTACTGTGGATGGGCACCTAGGTTGATTTCATGTCTTTGATATTATAAAAATAGTGCTGTGATGAACATACAAGTGCATGGGTATTTTTGGTAGAATGATTTGTTTTCTTTTGGATATATACACAGTAATGGTATTGCTGGCTTGAATGCTAGTTCTGTTTTAAGTTCTCAGAGAAATCTCCAAACTGCTTTTCATAGTGGCTGAACTAATTTGCATTTCCACCAACAGTGTATAAGTATTCTATTTTCTTGGCAGCCTTGCCAGAATTTATTGTTACAAAATTTTAATGTCAATTTTTTTCTTTGTGTATATTATTTGTGTACATACCTGTGTGTGTGAGGGGATGTTTTTGTGTACATACAAATTCAATCTTATATCCTGTCACTTTTGTAACATTTTCTTCATGATGATTTTCTCATGCCACTAAAATAGCAGAAATGTTATATGTTGTTGTATATTTTTAATGTTTATGATTTTATCAGATATAATTTTTAATATATTACTTGCAATAATATACCTTGTGTATTGTTTGAATTGTTTAAATTTTTTCATTGTTTAAATATTGTCACTCATGCTGTTCATCTATCATACATAATAAACAAATATCTAGGGGAGGAGCCAAGATGGCCGAATAGGAACAGCTCCGGTCTACAGCTCCCAGCGTGAGCGACGCAGAAGACCGGTGATTTCTGCATTTCCATCTGAGGTACCGTGTTCATC
This sequence comes from Pongo abelii, assembly GCF_028885655.2. Taxonomy (NCBI): domain Eukaryota; kingdom Metazoa; phylum Chordata; class Mammalia; order Primates; family Hominidae; genus Pongo; species Pongo abelii. The sequence goes on from NC_071996.2 coordinate 87,303,864, forward strand.
TCACTAGGGAGTGCCAGACAGTGGGCGCAGGTCAGTGGGTGAGTGCACCGTGCGCTAGTCGAAGCAGGGGCGAGGCATTGCCTCACTCGGGAAGCGCAAGGGGTCAGGGAGTTCCCTTTCCAGGGGTGACAGACTGCACCTGGAAAATCGGGCCACTCCCACCTGAATACTGTGCTTTTCCGACGGGCTTAGGAAACGGTGCCCTAGGAGATTATAGCCTGCAACTGGCTCAGAGGGTCCTACGCCCACGGAGTCTCCCTGATTGCTAGCACAGCAGTCTGAGATCAAACAGCAAGTCGGCAGCGAGGCTGGGGGAGGGGCGCCCGCCATTGCCCAGGCTCGCTTAGGTAAACAAAGCAGCCTGGAAGCTTGAACTGGGTGGAGCCCACCACAGCTCAAGGAGGCCTGCCTGCCTCTGTAGGCTCCACCTCTGGGGGCAGGGCACAGACAAACAAAAAGACAGCAGTAACCTCTGCAGACTTAAATGTCCCTGTCTGACAGCTTTGAGGAGAGCAGTGGTTCTCCCAGCATGCAGCTGGAGATCTGAGAACGGGCAGACTGCCTCCTCAAGTGGGTCCCTGACCCCTGACCCCTGAGCAGCCTAACTGGGAGGCACCCCCCAGCAGGGGCAGACTGACACCTCACAGGGCCAGCCAGGTACTCCAACAGACCTGCAGCTGAGGGTCCTGTCTGTTAGAAGGAAAACTAACAGAAAGGACATCCACACCAAAAACCCATCTGTACATCACCATCATCAAAGACCAAAAGTAGATAAAACCACAAAGATGGGGAAAAAACAGAGCAGAAAAACTGGAAACTCTAAAAAGCAGAGTACCTCTCCTCCTCCAAAGGAATGCAGTTCCTCACCAGCAACGGAACAAAGCTGGACAGAGAATGACTTTGACGAGCTGAGAGAAGAAGGCTTCAGACGATCAAATTACTCCGAGCTATGGGAGGATATTCAAACCAAAGGCAAAGAAGTTGAAAACTTTGAAAAAAATTTAGAAGAATGTATAACTAGAATAACCAATACAGAGAAGTGCTTAAAGGAGCTGATGGAGCTGAAAACCAAGGCTCGAGAACTACGTGAAGAATGCAGAAGCCTCAGGAGCCAATGCGATCAAATGGAAGAAAGGGTATCAGCCCTGGAAGATGAAATGAATGAAATGAAGCGAGAAGGGAAGTTTAGAGAAAAAAGAATAAAAAGAAATGAGCAAAGCCTCCAAGAAATATGGGACTATGTGAAAAGACCAAATCTACGTCTGATTGGTGTACCTGAAAGTGACGGGGAGAATGGAAACAAGTTGGAAAACACTCTGCAGGATATTATCCAGGAGAACTTCCCCAATCTAGCAAGGCAGGCCAACATTCAGATTCAGGAAATACAGAGAACGCCACAAAGATACTCCTCGAGAAGAGCAACTCCAAGACACATAATTGTCAGATTCACCAAAGTTGAAATGAAGGAAAAAATGTTAAGGGCAGCCAGAGAGAAAGGTCGGGTTACCATCAAAGGAAAGCCCATCAGACTAACAGTGGATCTCTCAGCAGAAACCCTACAAGCCAGAAGAGAGTGGGGGCCAATATTCAACATTCTTAAAGAAAAGAATTTTCAACCCAGAATTTCATATCCAGCCAAACCAAGCTTCATAAGTGAAGGAGAAATAAAATACTTTACAGACAAGCAAATGCTGAGAGATTTTGTCACCACCAGGCCTGCCCTAAAAGAGCTCCTGAAGGAAGCGCTAAACATGGAAAGGCACAACCGGTACCAGCCACTGCAAAATCATACCGAAATGTAAAGACCATCGAGACTAGGAAGAGACTGCATCAACTAACAAGCAAAATAACCAGCTAACATCATCATGACAGGATCAAATTCACACATAACAATATTAACTTTAAATGTAAATGGACTAAATGCTCCAATTCAAAGACACAGACTGGCAAATTGGATAAAGACTCAAGACCCATCAGTGTGCTGTATTCAGGAAACCCATCTCACGTGCAGAGACACACATAGGCTCAAAATAAAAGGATGGAGGAAGATCTACCAAGCAAATGGAAAACAAAAAAAGGCAGGGGTTGCAATCCTAGTCTCTGATAAAACAGACTTTAAACCAACAAAGATCAAAAGAGACAAAGAAGGCCATTACATAATGGTAAAGGGATTAATTCAACAAGAAGAGCTAACTATCCTAAATATATATGCACCCAATACAGGAGCACCCAGATTCATAAAGCAAGTCCTGAGTGACCTAAAAAGAGACTTAGACTCCCACACATTAATAATGGGAGACTTTAACACCCCACTGTCAACATTAGACAGATCAACGAGACAGAAAGTCAACAAGGATACCCAGGAATTGAACTCAGCTCTGCACCAAGCGGACCTAATAGACATCTACAGAACTCTCCACCCCAAATCAACAGAATATACATTATTTTCAGCACCACACCACACCTATTCCAAAATTGACCACATACTTGGAAGTAAAGCTCTCCTCAATAAATGTAAAAGAACAGAAATTATAACAAACTATCTCTCAGATCACAGTGCAATCAAGCTAGAACTCAGGATTAAGAATCTCACTCAAAACTGCTCAACTACATGGAAACTGAACAACCTGCTCCTGAATGACTACTGGGTACATAACGAAATGAAGGCAGAAATAAAGATGTTCTTTGAAACCAACGAGAACCAAGACACAACATACCAGAATCTCTGGGATGCATTCAAAGCAGTGTGTAGAGGGAAATTTATAGCACTAAATGCCCACAAGAGAAAGCAGGAAAGATCCAAAATTGACACCCTAACATCACAATTAAAAGAAATAGAAAAGCAAGAGCAAACACATTCAAAAGCTAGCAGAAGGCAAGAAATAACTAAAATCAGAGCAGAACTGAAGGAAATAGAGACACAAAAAACCCTTCAAAAAATTAATGAATCCAAGAGCTGGTTTTTTGAAAGGATCAACAAAATTGATAGACTGCTAGCAAGATTAATAAAGAAAAAAAGAGAGAAGAATCAAATAGATGCAATAAAAAATGATAAAGGGGATATCACCACCGATCCCACAGAAATACAAACTACCATCAGAGAATACTACAAACACCTCTACACAAATAAACTAGAAAATCTAGAAGAAATGGATAAATTCCTCAACACATACACCCTCCCAAGACTAAACCAGGAAGAAGTTGAATCTCTGAATAGACCAATAACAGGAGCTGAAATTGTGGCAATAATCAATAGCTTACCAACCAAAAAGAGTCCAGGACCAGATGGGTTCACAGCCGAATTCTACCAGAGGTACAAGGAGGAACTGGTACCATTCCTTCTGAAACTATTCCAATCAATAGAAAAAGAGGGAATCCTCCCTAACTCATTTTATGAGGCCAGCATCATCCTGATACCAAAGCCTGGCAGAGACACAACAAAAACAGAGAATTTTAGACCAATATCCTTGATGAACATTGATGCAAAAATCCTCAATAAAATACTGGCAAACAGAATCCAGCAGCACATCAAAAAGCTTATCCACCATGATCAAGTGGGCTTCATCCCTGGGATGCAAGGCTGGTTCAATATATGCAAATCAATAAATGTAATCCAGCCTATAAACAGAACCAAAGACAAAAACCACATGATTATCTCAATAGATGCAGAAAAGGCCTTTGACAAAATTCAACAACCCTTCATGCTAAAAACTCTCAATAAATTAGGTATTGATGGGACATATCTCAAAATAATAAGAGCTATCTATGACAAACCCACAGCCAGTATCATACTGAATGGGGAAAAACTGGAAGCTTCCCTTTGAAAACTGGCACAAGACAGGGATGCCCTCTCTCACCACTTCTATTCAACATAGTGTTGGAAGTTCTGGCCAGGGCAATTAGGCAGGAGAAGGAAATAAATGGTATTCAATTAGGAAAAGAGGAAGTCAAATTGTCCCTGTTTGCAGATGACATGATTGTATATCTAGAAAACCCCACTGGCTCCGCCCAAAATCTCCTTAAGCTGATAAACAACTTCAGCAAAGTCTCAGGATACAAAATCAATGTACGAAAATCACAAGCATTCTTATACATCAATAACAGACAAACAGAGAGCCAAATCATGAGTGAACTCCCATTCACAATTGCTTCAAAGAGAATAAAATACCTAGGAATCCAACTTACAAGGGATGTGAAGGACCTCTTTGAGGAGAACTACAAACCACTGCTCAAGGAAATAAAAGAGGATACAAACAAATGCAAGAACATTCCATGCTCATGGGTAGGAAGAATCAATATCGTGAAAATGGCCATCCTTCCCAAGGTAATTTACAGATTCAATGCCATCCCCATCAAGCTACCAATGACTTTCTTCACAGAACTTTAAAAACTACTTTAAAGTTCATATGGAACCAAAAAGAGCCCGCATCGCCAAGTCAATCCTAAGCCAAAAGAACAAAGCTGGAGGCATCACACTACCTGACTTCAAACTATACTACAAGGCTACAGTAACCAAAACAGCATGGTACTGGTACCAACACAGAGATATAGATCAATGGAACAGAACAGAGCCATCAGAAATAATGCCACATATCTACAACTATCTGATCTTTGACAAACCTGAGAAAAACAAGAAATGGGGAAAGGATTCCCTATTTAATAAATGGTGCTGGGAAAACTGGCTAGCCATATGCAGAAAGCTGAAACTGGATCCCTTCCTTACACCTTATACAAAAATCAATTCAAGATGGATTAAAGACTTAAACGTTAGACCTAAAACCATAAAAACCCTAGAAGAAAACCTAGGCATTACCATTCAAGACATAGGCATGGGCAAGGACTTCATGTCTAAAACACCAAAAGCAATGGCAAGAAAAGCCAAAATTGACAAATGGGATCTAATTAAACTCAAGAGCTTCTGCACAGCAAAAGAAACTACCATCAGAGTGAACAGGCAACCTACAAAATGGGAGAAAATTTTCGCAACCTACTCATCTGACAAAGGGCTAATATCCAGAATCTACAATGAACTCCAACAAATTGACAAGAAAAAAACAAACAACCCCATCAAAAAGTGGGCGAAGGACATGAACAGACACTTCTCAAAAGAAGACATTTATGCAGCCAAAAAACACATGAAAAAATGCTCACCATCACTGGCCATCAGAGAAATGCAAATCAAAACCACAATGAGATACCATCTCACACCAGTTAGAATGGCAATCATTAAAAAGTCAGGAAACAACAGGTGCTGGAGAGGATGTGGAGAAATAGGAACACTTCTACACTGTTGGTGGGACTGTAAACTAGTTCAACCATTGTGGAAGTCAGTGTGGCGATTCCTCAGGGATCTAGAACTAGAAATTCCATTCGACCCAGCCATCCTATTACTGGGTATATACCCAAAGGACTATAAATCGTGCTGCTATAAAGACACATGCACACGTATGTTTATTGCGGCATTATTCACAATAGCAAAGACTTGGAACCAACCCAAATGTCCAACAATGATAGACTGGATTAAGAAAATGTGACACATATACACCATGGAATACTATGCAGCCATAAAAAAGGATGAGTTCATGTCCTTTGTAGGGACATGGATGAAATTGGAAATCATCATTCTCAGTAAACTATCGCAAGAACAAAAAACCAAACACCGCATATTCTCACTCATAGGTGGGAACTGAACAATGAGAACACATGGACACAGGAAGGGGAACATCACACTTCGGGGAATGTTGTGGGGTGGGGGGAGGGGGGAGGGATAGCATTGGGAGATATACCTAATACTAGACGACGAGTTAGTGGGTGCAGCGCACCAGCATGGCACATGTATACATATGTAACTTAGTTGCACATTGCGCACACGTACCATAAAACCTAAAGTATAATAATAATAATAATAATAATAATAAAATAAAAAATATATATATCTTTTTTCTTCCTCAATATTTATAACTAGAATTCAGAATCCTCATGAAAGAGTTAAAGATTATATATTATAGATGAAATCAGTTACATTAATCCAATTCGTACTAAATTTATATGAGGAATTTTATTATAAAGATTCAAAGGTGTCATATATAAATAAAATATTAAACCAAGTAGATCTTAAGAATATATCTTTAGGGACATTCTCCATTCTTGACCTCTCTAGAATAATACATTATAGAAATAATGCCCATCAGTTCTTCCTGAGCTTCTTAGAGTTCAGGTACAAAAAACATTATTGGTCAGCCCTAAAACTTAGCATGAGCCTCTTGGGCTTGTTTTGTTTAGGAGTATTCCATGGATAAATCCATTTTGGTAGGCAATTGGGTGATCTAACAGACAAAGTTACATCGATAGTGGAATGGAAGTGGAATTTATGACACATAGATAAATATTTCCACATTTATTTTTAGGAATATTATACTACGAAATATTGCCATCTGAATTTTGCAAGGCACCCATTTCGTGTTACCAAATAAACATATAAAAGTATTTATTAAAACTGCCATGAGGAAACAGCAAGATAGCATCCATCTACAAACCAGGAAGATGTCTTTCATCAGAATCTGAATGAGCTGGCACCTTGATCTTGGACTTTCCAGCCCTCAGAACCATAGGAATAAATTTCTGTTGCTTAAGATATTCAGTAATGGTATATTTATGACAATATTTTAAAATGAGTAAGAAATATATTTTATGTTATGAAATCTATGTAGTTTTAATTAGTATTTATCTTGTTCTAAGTCAACACGACCATACATAAATTTGAAACCTCAGTGGAAATTCCCACATCTTCTTATCAGAAAGGGGTATGGTAGAGAAGAGAACAGTTTGAGTATATACAAAAGTTGTGTTATGGAACAGTATTGTGTCTTAACTTCCTATACTTTTCTTAAATCTGGCCACATCTGTACTACATAGAGAACTATTTCTACAAAATTTCTCTCATATGAATAGCACAGATGCCTGATTACTCAACTATGCTGCAGAATTTAATTTTTGTAAATTCTATGCCGTCTTTGTAGTATATTCTAGAGATTATTTTGTTAAAGTCACCAATGACCTTCAAGATGGCCAAATTGAGATCATTTATTCATCTCATTTTTCTTAAAAGCTATCAGTAGCATTCCTCACAGTTGGTTACTATTTCCTTAAAACTAACTTTTTGCATTGGGAGGAAGGATTTATGAGGCATCTCATTTTCTTGGCTTTACAATCTTCTCCCAGGAGTTTGTTTTCTATCTCCCTTTTTAGCTGTTGCTTCTCAGGTCAACCCTGATCTGTCCTGGGGCTCTTTATTTATCTGCATAAGCTCCCACATGATCTCATGCAGCCCTTGCTTATAAATGGCATTGATATTCCAATGGCTCCCAAATCGGTTCTGATCCTGACTCCATGTTTTATACCTGCACATCTCACTATCTCTGTTTGTATATCTAAAACGAGTCCAAATTTTATAAACAATTTCCCCCAATCTGTCCCTCCTCCCCATCTTTACTTAACATCTTAGACCAATTACTTTCATTTCAGTATCTTCTTAATATTCTCCCTGAGTTTATATATCTCTCAGAATCAGTTCTTTACATCCTAACTAGAGCGGTATTTGTATCTTCCTCCCTCCCACCAATGCTTCCTTTTTCCCTTTGTTTTTAACCCAGAAACAATATGTGTCTGTAGGTGCCTGCTTGTCACCTTTATCTTCCCCCACACCAGCTTTCTCCTTCTCTTCTAGTTCTTTCTTCTCCCACTTACCTGACACTAAGAAACTCATGATGACAAAATACATGCACCCTTACCTTATTTATATCTGTTTTTTCTTTCACAAAAAAATACATTTGTTCTTGTTTTTATACAAACCAAATCCTAATCTACTCTCTTGTTTGTAATATACATTTTTATATAATAAAACAACCAGAAAATCCTACCTAATCAATGTGTATAAATTTTATTATTTTAGTAGGTATATGAAAGTCTATGAAATATATCATGATATATAATTATGATATACATCATAATTTATGCAACTATTTCGTTATTGAAAATCACTTTCTTTGTTTCTAGCTTTTTTATAATTATAATGTTAAGCTAAGAATGTTACCTTAATGTTACATTAAGTGTTCTTGTAAATATCAGTTTATGCTGGTAATTTTACTCTATGTAACAAGTCCCAGGAATACAATGCCTAGATGTAAGATTAGCTGTAATTTTAATTTTAATAGATATTACAAAATTTCATTCAAAAAAGGGAATAAAACACAGGAATGTAGTTATTGTTCATCTTTTCTTCTTTACTCATAATAATATATCTTAATTTCATTCCTTTTGGTAAATTAATTACATTCATCCAATTGCATTAATTTTGTTGGCAACATATTAGAAACGTAGCTTTGGCTCTCCAGTTTGCATTGTCTTGGCATTTATCCCAAGGCTACTTATTAGAATTGAAAAGTAAGGGGTAAAAATGCTTGAAAAATATCAATATCACCTAAATATTTTTTACAGCCTAACAAGTGCTCTATCATTCTTTTAAGATGTAAAAAGTTGCATAATTAAATTATTTTATCTACTAATTAAGGTTGAATCCAGAAAAATTATGAAATTTCTCTCTAATCCTTTTTACATTTTTATCCATTTCCACATTTCCACAATTCCTACAGTTATACCAGCTATTCAAGACACACATCTTCAAGTGGGTAGCTAAGTTGGTATTAGTTGGTATTCTGTTCTGCCAGGCATAATCAACATCAGCTCTAGGCAAGCTGCCAGAGAATCAGATAATTAAGCTTGAAAAAACATAAGGTAATATCTTGCTTATTCCCTTTCTTTCAAAGGTTAAATAAGTGAAGTTAAGGGAGTCTGAATAATTATTTGCCCAATATTCAAAAGTTGTTTTAGTTGAAGGTGCCTTACAGTGGTTTGTAATAAGGTGTTGATTGTGATAGAATCCACACAAATATAGGTTTCACACTTCATTGATTAGAAGATGCCTTCCTGTTTGTAACATCTTTATATATGTCTTACAATCAGTGACAATTTATTGATCCTTGTTTTTAACAGGACCATATTTCAACTCAGCCGAATTTGAATACAGAAACAAGGTTATGATCATGGAGCTACTTTTAGGAAATTATTATCTAATAATTACCTTAACATTTTACCATCACCCATAAAATAATACAATTGCATTATCAGCTTCAGGTAATATCAGTTTTGGTATTCAATATGTATCCCATGACTAGTATAGATCAGCGTTTCTCATACTAAATATCATATAGACATTTTCTTAAATATTCTCTTGAATATACTAAGTTCACTTGAGGCATAATTTTACTTAAATATGTTAACATCAAACTAATTATACAACCCCATATGCTTATAGCTCTTATGTAAACACAAACCAAAAAAAAGAAATCAAATGAAAATACAACAGGCAAAATATCCAAATTTTCCAACTTAATTTAATACAACAGATGATGTTGCTTTGCTGAAATCAAATCCTATCTCAAACATGAATTTGTTTATGAGTGTTTGTGTGTCAACACTGATCTCCACATGCCTGAAGTTTACAATGACTATGAGTGCCTATGGTGATGTTGTTCCTCTACCACTTTTTCCAATTTAACTATGTAGCACCTTCATTTATGCAGCATGCCATCATATCACTTGGCATTAACTTAGAGTGAACAATCACGTGTTAAATTTTTATTATTCAAAAATAATAAAAGCAGTAGTGCTGGGCACCAATGTGATAATAAACATGAATGTAAACCAAAGTGATAAATAGCGGCAACACTAAGTTACAAATTATCCAGTTATATGGTTATACAGATGATAAAAATATGCTTAAGATTATTACAGTAATGAAAAGGAAAATTTTGAATCCCGAAATATACTCAGTGATGACTATGAATACATCCCAGACACATATGAAAAGTGGTAGAATACATATTTGCTTTGTTTATTATTTCAGGATGACATAAGATTAAAAACTTGGTTCACAAAAGCCCAGGTAAGGCTGAGTTGCTGGAACCCAGAAGTCAATCTAATTTGTGGATTTTTCAGTTGAGTGATGGGAAGTTATTCAGACATAGTAAAAGCATCCAAAGATTTTTATGACAGGAAGTAGTGAGTCCAGTGGAAAGGCATGTGGAGGTAGTAACATACAGTGTTAAACATCAGTAGGTAAACTCAGGAAAGATTTACCTACTCCTGGAAGAGCTGGACTGAATGAATCTGGAAAGGGATTTAGAACCCAGAGGTCTAGCCACTGGTGTAGGAAAGGAGCAAGACCTTGGTTTCACATGTCAAGGTGACAATACTGTCCTGAAATTTTGTGTGAGCCAGAAGCAGATGAGGAACAACGCTGAGCAGAAACCTATTATCCAAATTTGAGTTAAGCAAAGCAAGACAAGTGGGATAAATCAGTATAAGAGCAAAACTTAAAGAATCTTGATTTGAATTGCAGTTGTAAAGGGCGAATTGAAGGGGCAATTGCAGTTGTAAAAAGGGCAAAATTGAAGTGAAGTTGTAGCAAAAATGAACTGCAAGTTTTTAGACTAATGACACTTCTTTATTTACATTTTTAATTATAAATTGTTCGGCTAGAACGTTGCCAATTGAACACAAATAATCTGTAATTATTCCATAAAATATTTGAAATATTTTCTAAACAAGAAATGATTCTGCATATTTATAATAAGCAGGTATATATTTAACCTCATACATTAAACCTATTGTCCAAATTACTGAGACATTTTTATTTTTTAAATTAGGGCGACTCGGTTCCCCAGAAACATTTCATTCCAAAATCGTTACCAGTAGTCTTGCAAAATAAAAATTGATTTAAATAATAGGAATAATAGGAAGGATATAACAAGTGCTTGCAACACAATGGCAAATTTAAAGATACACTGATACATACATATATGCAAACTTTGCCACTAGAAGCACAGTGTGACATTCCACGTAGATGATATTCTGTTCCATGGGACAAGTCATATATCAGTGTTTCCCGTTTCCTGAACTGGATATTGAGCTTTATACTGTAGATGAAAATTTTAGAATTTCATTAGAAGTATTTTGATAGAAAAATATTGTAAAAAACCTCCTAAATTACATTATTATAAATTAAAAAAAAAACCTACATCATCTGGTCTTTTCACACATGGTGCTTCTTCTACTTCCCTACAAGCTTCCTTGGTATAGCTTATTAATACTAACAATGTTATCTCCTTTCTAATAACTAACTGCAAGTTTACAAACCTTCCAAAGACATGCTAGAAATCATACAGGTTATTAGTTCTTTCCAAAGCTGACGTGTCCAGAGAATGCCTGCATTTTCAAAATATAAACATACAACAATATTTTTACAATAGCTGGAAATGGATTTAATTTCCATGCAATATTTAGTGTAGATCAATTACATGTTTTTCTTCTGATAGAACTGTGTTCATACTGAATTCTAACAAATTATTGGGTGATCTGTTCCACAGAGTACAGAAGTTTTGCAAATTCTCGCTTTCTCCCGAGACTTGCAGACTCCCCCAAGTGGATATCTGAAAAATTTAGCCAAGTGCCTCTAAACAACTCTGACATTTCATAATGAGCTTTGATCAAACCATACCAACTTTTTTTCCCCTTCGTTTGAACTGAAGCATAATACAGGAAGAATGACTATGTAAATGTGGTACTTCCCCTTTCTACCATCTATGAGTTATAATTTACTCACACTACTATTGACTCTCTTTCTTCTCTTTTTTCCCTCTTTCGAAAAGTGAAATCAAACTGTCAGATTTATTTAAGGAGCTTATTATGGATTGCAGGGCCACTGCTACATAAAATCCTACATATGAGACACACAGAATGGAATGTATTGCAATCTCGATTCCCAAATAAACAAGATAAACACAGTTTATATCAAAGTGCAGTCTGTTCTGACATAGGGGCATCAGAATGTCTGTAATCTGCTTTAACCAACTAAGCCTTTCAACGCAAAGGAAGAATAAAGCCTTCAGTAAATCCATTGAAGGTACCATCTCCCAGCCTCCCACTGCCTGTTATCGATCTTTTTAAGTGCCGACTAATGAGTCGTATATATACCTGATGGGATGCTCTCACTCCACCACCTCAGAGGGGCTAAACTTACACAAAGAGAGAATCAACTGGGTGGGAGGCAGGGTGGGAGGGCACAGCAGGGCTGATGGTTGCCTTGGACCCTTGAAAACCAACCAGAAAGTCTGTCTCCAGGGAACGCTGCAGACCCGGTTCCCTACTTTCCGTGACAAACCCATTAGTTCGTGTGCAGGAGATTTTTCCATTCAGGTCGCTTCTAGAGCGAACGCTTTTGTTCGCTACCACTCTGTAGTGCGAGAGGAACTAGAGGCATGTAAAGCAAGCTCGAGGCAGCAGCGCCTTTGCCGCAAAGCATCCCTTTCCCCTCAGCTTTAGCAATTTAGGAAGAACTGAGGTTCTCAGGGGAGGTGGGGTGAGGGGAACACCAGCAGGAGGGACATATAAATCAGGAGTCCCTGCTTTTACCCTCTACTCACTTGTACTCGCATCGCCACAACTACCCTCCCCCGAAACTATCATCAACACAAGCACTTACGGTATCTACAAATGTGTGGGAGCAGGGGTGGGTGGGGGGCACATTTTCTTTCCTCGCCTTTCCCTAAGACTGAACAGGGTACCAGCCTCCATACCAAACACACATTAAATAACAAAATCAAATAAGCCAAACCCAGTGGATAGCAATTATCTTGAGAAAGAAGCCGCTGCTGGCACCGGCCTGGATTCGCTGCAGTCGGAAGCGGGTGGCTTTCGGTACTGAATTATTAATTTATTTATCCCCCTCGCCCCCACCCCCACGCCGACTGCCAGGCAAGAAATCGCGGCCTCTTTGCTTCCTCTCCGCCCCCACCTTCCAGGAGTCTCCCACTTGGCGGTGGCCGTCGCGTCCCCGGCCCTCTGCGGCAGCGGCGCCGCGCGGGGCGCTCCCACTCGCGCTCGGGCTGGCGCGGCCGCGGGTCCCGGCGGCGGGGTGGGCGGGGGAGGCAGCGGGTGACAGATGTACTCCTCTGACAGCTCTCAGTATCAGCCCAGTGGCTCCCTGCCATTGGCTCAGTGCAATGGACCGGCAACGCCGCTCACTATAATAACACTCATGCCTGCCAGCAGCAGCAACTCCGAGTGCAGGCGCCGAGCGCGGGGGATGCTGCCGCCGCCGCCGCTTCTGCTGCCGCGCAGGCGGCTCCCGCAGCCCCGCTCCGCCCGGCCGCCGCGCGGGCACTGACTCCCGCTCAGCTCCGTTTCGCCGGCCCGGCCCCCTCCTAGCCTGGAATCCTCCCGCGGGGCTCGTAGTCCCGACGCGAATCACAAGAGAAACAGAAGAGCGAGAGACTGAGGGAGAGCGCGGCGAGCATGCGGAGGCGGGAGAGCCTCGGCGCGCACCACAGAGGGGTGCAGTGAGCCAGTCTCCAGAGGACGTGCCGGGGGCGGCTGCGTGCCCTCGTGGCGGGTCCCCAGCCCACCCTCGCCGGCCCCGGCGCGCTGCGGCTGTGGGCGCGGGGTGCGTGGAAGCGGCGGCTGCGGCGGAGGAGGCGGCGGCTGCCCCATGGAGTGTTACTACATTGTCATCAGCTCCACGCATCTCAGCAACGGACACTTTCGCAACATCAAGGGAGTTTTCCGGGGCCCTCTCAGCAAGAACGGGAACAAAACTCTGGTAATCGCTTCTGTTTTCCTCTCTCTCTCGCTCATATTTAAGAGGGCATTTGGAAGATTGAGTTTTTGGAGGTGTTAAGATTCAATTTGGTTTATAATTTACTCATTTATTTATCTGGTGGGCGTGGGGTGAGAATTGGGTGTAGAAAAAGGAAGGGGTCTTAGGGAAGCTGTGATCCATGGCTTTGGTTAACACTTCCACAATGCTCTGGACTCTCTCACCTCACTCCATTAAGCTGAAGATTACCACAGTCTCTCCTTATTTGAAGCAAATGTGTCAACAGGACCTGCTTAAAGGGAAAAGAAAAGAACTCTAACCCCAAGTTACCCCATAACCTCCTTTGTTTGGCTTAGGAGGCTGAAGGTGAATGAGGATGTGGCTGTCTCTGATGGAGGCAGGGAACCATGTGTTTGGTCACAGGGAGGAAGTGGCGGGATTGAGTGATGGTCTCAGAAAGAGTTTGTATTCCAGCTCTTTCCTGAAGGACTGATAGCAAACTTCTCTAGTGAGAAGTTGTCAGTGCTAAGCTTAAGAGAGTGACTCTAGAACCTTATGCTGTCCACTTTCAGCTATTCACTGTAAAGTGGTGGTGGATATGTGTGAAACACTATCACTATGTCACCATTAGAGCCACTAGGGAAAACGTGAGGCAGATAGAACCCATGCAGTTGCTGGAAGGTTCTCACTGGATCACAGAGCTTCATTTTTCAGGATCCTAGTCGGAAGAGCCCTCCTGATTGGTGGGAGAAGATATATTGAGCATTGAGATAGTGCAGGATGATTGCTCCTACTTCTCATCCAAGTCCCCGTTTAGCTATAAAACCTCCCTGCAGAACTGACTTTCATGTATTGGTATGTTTGGAGAAGTATACACCTCCATAAAGTAAAAAAGGAAGTAGAATAAAGGCTCATTAGGCTTAGTACTGCAAAGAGTAAAGACAAAGTAAGATGGCAATATACAAATGTATGATTCACTGAAGTCCATGTTTATTAGCAAGCAGCCTCCCTTCCCCTTTCTTATACAGTAGTAACTTAGCCTGAGTGAGGAGAGTAGAAGTTTAAGGACAGACTCAAATAGTCCAAAAATAAATATAGCATTCTTGATCGAATTTTCTTTATGTATCTTAAAATATGTTTCTTTATGAATAAAGAAAATATGCTGTGATTTGTGTTTTCCAAGAATGAAAAGTTCTCATCTAAAGTTTTACGTAAATTCTTGATGCATTTAATTTCATTCTTTTTACTTGAATCTCTTAGCTACTTGCTTTCAGCCCACTTAAGAGTCACAAAAGCAGGGCTAGTTTGTTTCTTTTATTGTTTTTGTGGATGTGGTTGTTGGTTGTTGTTGAACAAAAGAAAGTGAAAATATTCTTCTGCAGTCTTCTTTAGTAGAGTAGCACAAAGAGCAGTAGCCAAAGGTAAAGGAATTACTGAAATTGTTCTGGCCCCACTTAGAGAAGTAAAAAAGGAAGGTAAAATTTTGGGGGAAAAACTTTCAGTTTGAAGAAAGTACACACTTTTTTCAATTAAATTTCACTTACGGTTAAAGGCAAACTTAATGCACAAGATTTCATTTCCATACTTACAATAATGGTGTAGGTGATAAAATGCATAGTGGGGTTTATAGAAAAAAAAAGTTATTTACCAAACCTCAACTTGTTAAAATTCTATAGGTCTTAATTCTCAATCTTAGGTTCTAACAATGGGTGAATTTGCTTATGTTGATGTGTTTGTTGTGTGTTTGGAGTTGGTTCATTCTTCATGACTTATATTTACAAAAGGTAGGTTAAAGTCTAGATTTGCCATTGTAATCTTGTGAGTAAACTGGGTTCTAAAAAACAGCTATCTAAATGAGATGAATAAACCTAAATATAGACAAACATCAGAAAGAACAAACAAGGATAAAATGGCTTTGAAATAACTCCATAATTATCTTAGTTATCATGAAAGAGACTTTAGGCACTTCTGAGCTAGTCCTTCCAGATGATTTTAAAACTGCCCAAGTTTGTATTTCCTGTGTATGAGATTTGCACTGACTGAAAAGAAGTAAATTTTCATATATGATGTGAATATATTTGAAACTACTGCTTTACAAGATAATATATTCATCTATTATATGTGCTTTCTAGCCTTCTCATGAGTATCATTATGGAAAATGATGAGATTTATGCCTGTCTTTAAGTATAACAGAAAAGATTCTAGATCTATTCATAAATGAATTATTTCAATTTTAAAAAGAGCTGTCTATACTTACCCCAAAATGATTCTTTATAGCACATAGGCTGCTATGAGCAGTTACATATATGCTAAAACATACTGTCACTTGGAAATAGGAAACTGGATCTGAAACTTCTAAAAATTAGCAACTTCAATAAGAAATACAAACATCATCTTAAAAGGTATATATGCCACATTCTATAAATTTTCAAGTAAGAATTTATGCTTATCATGGTTTTACAGTTTTATTTTTTATTTTTTAAATTGACAGATACACTTGTTTGTGTTTATCGTGTACAATGATTTTAATCCCAGTTTTATGGAGTAATAATTATGATATCTTTCCGACTTTATATTTTATTTTAATATATTTGAATTTTACCATTAAAAATCGTCGCATTTTTGTATTTTGAATAGTGTACCTAGTTCTAAGGATTTTGATAATATCGCAAATGTTTTTTTTCTTACTTCGTGGAAGTGCAACTTTAAACATAAAATTACTCAGCGAAAAGGTACTTTGATTACTGCAAGACCTTTTAGTTAGTTTCTATCAATAGACACTTAATGGCTATTTGAGAATTTTTTAAATTCAAATTTAGAAAATAATTTTATAATCTTCAAAAAAATCACAGGATTAATTTAAGTTAGTCTGTAACTGTTAATACAGTCTTCTTTTATGAATTAGATGTTACTTATAGAATAACCAGGGTAATTCATATTTT
This sequence comes from Pongo abelii, assembly GCF_028885655.2. Lineage (NCBI taxonomy): Eukaryota > Metazoa > Chordata > Mammalia > Primates > Hominidae > Pongo > Pongo abelii. Next base: position 87,320,520 of record NC_071996.2, read on the forward strand.
AGTGCCAGTGATTAATTGCTTTAATCCTAAATCCAGAACGTAATCCGGCCATTCATATTGAGAAGATAGTCAAAATACATACTCACTTCTATAGGTCATATTATATCACCCAAAGATAAAATTTTGGAAAATAAAACAACAACATTCTTGAAGACTATGCCTCTTGTTAATGTTGACCCTATTTATGAGCTTTTAAATATATTCCTTTTGCCAATTATAATGAAAAATATATAAATTTTCATTTTGCAATATCTTACAAGCAAAAAGAAAGGTCAACCTATTTATCATGATTTCTGTTAAAAGCTGCAACATATCTGTGATATAGTTTTAATTTCATGGAACAAGAAATAAGTGAATATTTAGTAGTTCTCCAGAACATTTCTGGATAAGTTATAGGGCTTACCAGAAAAGAATAAAGTTTATCTTCCATCTAATCTCATTCTTTTTATTTAGATTTTCCCAATTAATCATTGTGTAAGCAATTGCTTACTGAATAAAGACATTTGGTACATCTTTTTTTGCAATTGATTTACAAAGTTTGTCTTAATTATATATTTAAATAAATACAGAATATTTCTGTATACTACATATTTAACATGGAACTTAAATATTCCTTTAATCACTTTAATATGTAATTTGGGATTTGTCTTGGGAAACTTGGAAATCATTACTAATTTGTTCATTACATTCTGTTAGTTGGTCAGCATTTTGGTATCTCCTAATAACATTGTATCTACTTCACTGACTATGGAATTCAAAAGAATCAGTGATAGTTTTGAGGTCATACAGTGAGTCAATATTATCAAGCAGATTTCCTGACTCCAGACATATTTCCTTTATAATTTATATGCTAAATTATGGAATATCTAGGGATCATTATGATAATATGATTAAGAGATGGTATTGTGTTATCTGGTTGAAGGCACTTTATTTTTCCAATTGTCTGCAGATAAGGATAAATAGTGCCAGATTCACAGAATAATTTGATTAATTTTGTTTTGCTACTCATCCTCCATATGCAAATATCACTCATTCTGTCGGACCTAAAGGCCTTGTTTCTGTAGGCTGCCCTCCATTTCTAATATATGAAATACTACGTTCGGCAAGAAAAGAAATGTTAATTTACTAATCGGTTCACAAAATATTTGTTATTTAGTTCGTTCAAATTTATCGAGCTGCCTCAAATACAAAGCACTGTTCTAGGCACCACAGGCTCTGTATTATGCCTAAATAATACATGCTAAGGAGCATTTTGGGCTGCCGTTGTTCATTTTGAATCTGTTAAAAAATATTCACATCTTTTGACATGTTTGTAGGTTTCTTGTCACTCAGGACGTTGTCATGTGTGTTAATTTTGAAAAACCTGAAAAAATTCTGTGTTATTTCCCTTGTGCATATAGGAACACATTAAAATTCCGCAGGCTTTTGAAACACTATTTGGCCTTTTGTTTTAGTTTTCATTATTGAATATAACTTATTTTTCATATAATTCCCTTGAACATTTTCTAAATCTCTTGGAGAATGTAATTTAAAAGGCTTCTCTTCTCATCGAAACCCATTTAGGTAGCACTTTAAGAGTGTGCATGTAAGACTAAAGAGATCAATTGGTGAACTGGTGCATTGGAAAAGTTATTATTTTTAGGTTAATGTCCTCAAGAGAGCTCAGGGGTGAGGGTGGATTAGGGTGATATCCTAATATATCTTCATAACTTCCCACTTTATAAACTTCTTCACACAAGCAGTCCAATTATATATTCTTCCAAATTTCATTTAAACTCTTATATATTCAATATTAAAGACCATCTTGTGTCTCAATTTTCTGAACTTAAGGTGTCATATATTCTTGCTGTGTTGGTTTTGAATTCTAGTGAAACTTTACTACATGTCCTTTTTCAGAACACATTATTCTAGTAAGGAAAATAACTGATATTTGAATTATTGTTGTAACACAAACATGCAAGCAGTATTTTAAGGCAAATGTCAAATAATATTCATGATTACCACATACTTTTGTTAATTCATTAAATATTGAGTTATTTTAGATGGCTGAAATTTGAATAGTGACATAATGTCTTGACTTCTCACTTCTGCACCAGTAGTTTCATGTTATGGATGACTGCAATTACATTTTTTTTTTTTTTGAGACGGAGTCTCGCTCTTTTTGCCCAGGGTGGAGTGCAATGGCGCCATCTTGGCTCACTGCAAGCTCTGCCTCCCGGGTTCACGCCATTCTCCTGCCTCAGCCTCCCGAGTAGCTGGGACTACAGTCACGCCGGCTAATTTTTTTTTTTTTTTTTTTGTATTTTTAGTAGAGACGAGGTTTCACCATGTTAGCCAGGATGGTCTCGATCTCCTGACCTCGTGATCTGCCCGCCTCGGCCTCCCAAAGTGCTGGGATTACAGGCGTGAGCCACCGCGCCCGGCCACATTTTTAATGAAAATACAGATCAGCAAGAATTTCAGGGATGACCTAGTCTAGAGATTTAATGGAATTATATTCAGGGCCAAAGTCAGGCTGCCAAATTAGTTTGTTTAGTGTGCACAGTGTTTTAAAATACTTGGGTTGAAATGAAGTTGGAAGAAGACACTTATCCGTTTTCCACTGTCTACACTACATTCTGTTGCTGTGTAGGCTATTCACTTCCGTACGTTACTTTCCTGATCATTGAAGGCACTTCAGTTTTCCATACCTTGCTTAGTTCAAGGACTGAAGTTTACCTATGTGGAGATAGAAATATTTCTATCGTTATATTTTCTTCTGTAGTACCTGTTTGCCTTATATTGGTTGAACTGAATTAACAGTATTCTCCAGGTCAAATATCTAGGATCTCTATCATAATAAGAAATATACAGGGATTTCAGAGTGATAAATTTTTGCATTTTAAACATGTTACATTTGTATACCATATTTGGGAAATGGTTTATTAAAAGTATTATACATAGTGTAAATCATATTTAAATAATTGTACTAATGATACTGCATTGAAATAATTTCCTATCGTGCCCATTTAACTGAGATAGTACTGTTGAAGGGACTTGCTGTTAGGAGTTTGAGTAATCCTTCCAAAAAAAGATAGCAGTTATAATCTACGGTGTACTGCAACAAAAATTTATGAAGAAATTACTTATATCTGTTTATCACATTTTTATATTGCTAACCACAATAATAAATATAATTGTGTTAGTTTCTCTTCCTAAAAATTTTAACCTAAACCATTTGATCTGTTTTATCTCACTCTAAATTATCTACTGTATATGAGGAAATGTTATAATACGTAGTAAGGCCTTCATATCCATGGGTTCTCATTCATGGATTCAACCACTGTGGATACTTTCAGTATCTCAAATACTCAAAAAAGAAAAAAAGCACGTTGTGTTTGTGCTTAACATGTACAAACATTTTTTTCTTGCCATTATTCCCTAAATAATGAGGTATAACAACAGTTTACATATTATTTACATTTTACTGGGCGTTAGAAGTAATCTAGTCTCCAGATAATTTAAAGAATAAGGGAGCATGTGCATAGACTATATGTAAATACTACACCATTTATGTAAGGGACTTGAGAATCTGTGGATTTTGATATATATCCTAGGGGGATCTTAGAACCACTTCCCCATGGATATGCAGAGATGACTGCGTACTGTACTATGAAAGTGTCTTCAAGTAGCCATGATTCATTACTTTTGTAAATGTATTACAGTGCACTTCCTATTACAGTATAAGATTAAGAGGAGTAATAAATAATTAAAATTCAATCATGGTTGTCAAAGTAAACAAAGTCCATTACTTGAGGTATTACTCTGAATTCTTTCATAATGGTTTAGCACCATTGGAAGAAAGTTATATACTTTTCTAAATGTAAGTACATTTAATATACTGACTGTTTATGAGGTCAATGCTGTGTTCAAATTATAAGAAAACATTTTTTCTTAAATAGTATTAGAAAAATTACCTGTATTAAACATGATGGCTAGTTTTATGTGTCACCTACAATAGTAGCGTATTAGTCGATTCTCACACTGCTATAAAGATACTACCCTAAACCAGGTAATTTATAAAGGAAAGAGGTTTAATTGACTCACATTTCCACATGGCTGGGGAGGCCTCGGAAAATTTACAATCATGGTGGATGGTGAGGGAGAAGCAAGGACCTGCTTCCCATGGTGGCAGGAGAGAGAAGTACAAGCAGGGGAAATGCCAGAAGCTTATACAATTATCAGATCTAGTGAGAGCTCACTTACTATCATGAGAACAGCATGCGGGAAACTGCCCCTATAATCCAGTCACTTCCTTCCCTCAACACCTGGGGATTACAATTCAAGATGAGATTTGGGTGGGGACACAGAGCCAAATCATATCACGTAGCCAGTTATTTAATCAAATTCTAATGTAGGTATTGCTATGAAGGTATTATGTAGATACACTTAATGTGGACAACCAATTGACACTTTAAGTAAAGGAGATTACTCTTGATGATGTGGTTTGGCCTGATAACCAGCTGAAAAATCTAAGAGCAAAAACTGAGGCTGTCTGGAGAAGAAATTCTACCTGAAAACTTCTGTAACAGCTCCTACCTAAGTTTCCAGCCTGTAGACCCTGCCTTCACATTTAAGATTTACCAGCTCCTGCAATCACTGAGTCAGTTTGTTAAAATAAATCATAAGTGTGTCTACACATACACACACACACATACAGACACACACACACATATCATATTGTTCCTATGTTTCTGGAGAACCTTAACTGATACAGTGAAAATCAGTTTATAATATTTCTTTTATAATGAGGTAACTAAATGTTTGAAATGTAAATCTCATTTGGATTTAATAGGAAATAGATTCATTGATGTTGATAACTATATAGGTTTAAAATTGATAGAGCTGATTGTGAAATTTTTCTGCTATTTTATATACAGATTTACAATAACTTTATCTGAAATGTTTGCCTGGATTACAATTTCTCTCTCTCAATCAACACACCTCAAGCATCTAAAACAACCTCTATGTAAAATGGAGTTATTCTTATCTGTTCAACCCCAACAGCTTACCACACTTGTTTATTGTACTTGAAGAAAGTCGAGCTCTCTCTAAATTAGATACAATATTGTATTAGTCTGTTCTCATGCTGCTGTAAGGACATAACTGAGACTAGGTAATTATAAAGGAAAAAGGTTTAATTGACTCACAGTTCTGCATGTCTGGGGAGGCCTCAGAAAACTTACAATCATGGCAGGAGGGGGAGCAAACACACCCTTCTTCACATGATGGTGGGAAGGAGAAGTGCCGAGTGAAGAGAGAGAAAAGCCCCTTATAAAACCATCAAATCTGGTGAGAACTCACTATCATGAGAACAGCATGAGGGTAACTGCCCCCCATGATTCAATTTCTTCCCACCAGGTTCCCCTCCTTCCACCCCCACGACACGTGGTGATTATGGGAACTGCAATTCAAGATGAGATTTGGGTGGGGATACAACCAAACAATGTCCAGTATCTTTTAAAGTTAATTTCAAAAGTTTATACTTTGTTAGCCTGAATTTAAGCAAATGAGCTTTAAATTGAGGTATGCAAAATGAAGGACGTTCATTTTACAAAACAAAAATGTCTTCATGAAATATACAAAATATGTACAGAGTTATGTCAATGTCCACCAGCCAGAAATACCAGGACACAACTCTAGTTGAACCAAGTTAGGAACATTGGTATTTGTTGAAACAAGGTTAACTGCATACCATGGAGAACCTTGATGCATCTCTTGAAGAGAGTATAAGGGGTTGTTCTTTAGGATTTGGGATTGTGTGAGGTGTATTTTCTGGAGAGTTTACTAAAACATTGTTTAATTCTGGATTGGATCCTATACTATGATAAAGAAAAGACAATTCCATATTGGGTATCTTAGGACTTTCTATCTAGGAGAAAAGAGAAACAAAGTGGGGGTAGGGCTGTAATTGGTAGAAAAGCAACTTTCCTCATAATGGCTGGCAGAGGGAGATGTTGGGTAAGAAAAACAGTGTTTTTGGTAATGTATGTGCTCAAATGTGATTGTGGAGTGGACTTGTTTTTGTTAAGCTCCATCGCAGTCATAGAGTGACCTTGACTGACGTTAGTGTATCGTGAAACTGTTTATATTTGACAAGAGAATACTATGCCTCACTTTTAGATCCAGACAAGCTCCTACCCATCACTTATTGAGAGCTGCTTTTTCCTTTCTCAGATATGACCATGAGATGGATGATTGCAAGAGAGGGAAGGAGGACAAGTTTATAAGAGAAGATTATTTCAGGGACAAGAAATCCAAAGCTGAGAACTTTTAGGAAGGAGGTAGGTGTCAAGATAGAGCAAAGAGGGCTTGAGGGCTTGTGCCACATATTACCACATTAGTATAAGGAGTTTGGAGGATAAAACATCCTCTGGAGAGAGATACAGGGTAAATAATGTTTTCAGGAGAAACAGGCTTCACTTAGAGCAAAAAAGAAAAGAAGTTTAACTTCAGTGAAAAGTTTGAATCTACAGAATTTTTTTGATAACAGACACTTATGAATTCAAAGAGGACATAGTCCAGGAGTTTTAGGATACGTAGAAATATAGAGATTTCTGTCAGAAAAGAGGATGTAACCTAGCCATATGGAGAATAAAGTTCAGGTAATGAGGAAGAATTTGGGAGTTCTGGGCTTCTTGTGGTGAACAATGTCACTGGAGACACAGGATAGGATAAAATTGGTTCTGACAATCATACTATTGGTAGTAGCAGCAGTGGAGTGGTGGAGGGAAACGGATATAGGACTGTATGGGCAGCACTCAGAATTTTGGGGCTCACCATTGACTACTGCTGTGACACTGAATTATGCATAACCCTTTCTCTGAGCTTCAGAGTTCTCTCCTGACTCCTGTTGAAGTGTTCTGACAGAGAGGCGTGATTACTCCTAGTGCACAGACTTTCTCCCAGATTCAGCCACTAGGAGTTAAAATTATTAACAACAATTTAAAAATTAACTCTTTGCCTTTGTTTGGGCTTCCATAACAAATTAATATAGACTGGGTGGCTTAAACAACAAATACTTATTTCTCAGAATTCTGGAGTCTGGGAAGTCCAAGATCAAGTTCCTAGCTGATTCCATATCTGGCGAGGACCTGCTTCCTGGTTTGCATGTGGCTGTCTTCTCATAGCATTCTCACATGATGGAGGACAGAGAGGGAGATTAGTTATTGTGTCTCTTCTTATGAGGGAAGTAATCGCACACATGAGGGTTCCACCCTGGTGACCCGATTATCTCCCAAAGGCTTCATCTTCTAATACCATCACATTGGAAGTTAGGATTTCAGCATATGTATTTTGGGGGATACAGAAGTCCCATTCATAGCACCCATCTATATTGTCTTGTTTGTGCCCCTCAGACAGGAAACACCTAAAGAATGAAAAGTAGAGAGCTATGGTTTGAATATGTCCCCCAGAAGCTCATGTGTTGAAAAAACTTTGTCCCCACTGCAGCAGTGTGGATAGGTGGGACATTTGGGAGATGATTGGGTCATAAGGGCTCTGCCCTCATGAATGGAGTTAATTCATTCATAGGTTGATAGATTAATGGTCTATCTAGGGAGGGTGTTTATTATTAAAAAATTGATCTGTTATAAAAATCAATTTGGCTGTTACTCGTAAGTCCACTTGCAATGTGATGCCCTGTGCTGCCTCTGGACTCTACAGAGAGTCCCCACCAGTAAGAAGCTTGTCATCAGATACAGTCCAAACCCTTTACTTGGATGTTTCAGCCTTGACAACTGTAAAAAATAACTTTTTTTAATGTATTATCCAGTCTCAAGTATTCTTTTATAGCAACAGAAAACAGACAAAGACATCAGAGTGAGTAAGTTTTGTTGCAAAGACTTTAGAAAAAGTCTGAAACTCTGGGAGTTGCCAAAGACTTTTAGATTGGTTATGGAAAGCAGGATATTTGAAGTCAATAAGTTAATAGGAAGGAAGTGAGACTAGTTGCAGAAAAGGAATGGGTTTAATGAGAAGTGTTTAGTGATTTTTTTTTTTACAACTGGTCAAGGACAAAAAGATGGAATTAAATGTAGATTCTGTCTTTGTTTAGTAAAAATGTCTCAAGTGGCATAATCTAGTGACCCCCAAGAAAGTATCAATGGAAATAATGTAAAATTACGTTTGTGTTACCTCCTTCAAAAGGTTATATTAGCAAACTACCACTCCCTGGTGAAGGCACTCAATGTCTGGACAATGTACATTTATAGTTGAGAAGAAAATGACTGCTTTCACTCCAGAATTGTGTTCTTGCACCCTATTTAGCAAGAAAGTCTACTACAACCAGTCACTTGTGTTATGACCTGGGTAAAGTTCACCTCTCTCCCTGTCAGTTATGTTATCTTTAGATAAAGGATATGATAATAAAATTAATTATGTATGGATTTACATAATTTGGACACTATTACTATTGAACCATGTCAACATTTCCTTTTTTTTTCTCAGTGTCTTAGCCTGTTAGAGCTGTTATAACAAAATACCACTGATTGAGTGGCTTACACACAACAGAAATGTATTTCTCACAGTTCTAGAGGCTGCGAATTCCAAGATTAAGGTGCCAATTTGGTGTCTGGTGAGAGCTTGCTTCCTCATAGTCAGACTTCTTCCCATATGGGGGAAGTGGGCAAAAGAACTCTCTAGGCCTCTTTTATAAGGGCACTAATCTGTTATGAGGGTGGGGTTCTCATGACCTAATTACCTTCCAAAGTCCTCGTCTCTGATACCATCACATTGGGGCTTAGAATTTCAACGTATACTTTTTTTTTGGGGGGGGGGGCAAACATTCAGAACATTGCTCTTAGCTTACCTGTGGCATTTCTTACATATTTACCCATAGCCCAAAAATGCATAAAATCTTAAATGTGTGCTGAGCCCTAAATATTTTAGGTTATGAAGACATGAAAATCATAAGGAAACCCTCAGATATCAGTCATTGCTGTGACTCATAAAGTTCACGAAACAATGGGAAGCTTGCTCTTTTGGGAAGCTTAGAAATTCTTTTAATTCTCTTCAATAATAATTTTAATAGCTGTAATTCCCTTGCAATGTCTTCTAGATTACTGAAGTTCTGATGTTACAAAATTAATATTTACACCAGGGGGCGACATAACATTTCCTCTTCTTTTCAAAAAGACAGGCATAGTAATCAACCATAGATTAATAACGTTGTCAAATATACTTATCACAATTTTATTAGCAAAGAGTCACTTTAAATTTTCTTAGCCAGAAAGTCAATATAAGAAGACAGCATGGGGGTGATGTGTTTGCTGTGTACTTTATTTGTATATTTCACCTAGTAATTATTTTTGGCCATTATCTATTTCAGTCACATGTGATACATGGATAAGATATTGCTGACGTAGAGTTGATGACCAATTATATCTTCCTTAGATGTTACTCTTGGCTATAGAAGTATCAGTCTTCCTATTGAAGCTGATGTTTTTAGGGTTTTTTAGTTTCTTAAACCTTTTATGATTCTTAATACCTAATTTGCTTTAATGTCATAGCTAATTAATCATTACATTTGATTGAAATGTTCATGGAGTACATTATTAACCAAAATAAAGGTTGACTGTGATGATAGTTACTTGCTGAAAGAATACCTAAAATATGAAATACTATGTGAAATTTTGAAAATTATTTCTTATTTTCATGATTGTCATAAGTGATATTATATAAATAGAAAAAAATAGTTGAAAAATATCTGAGATCCAAATTTTCAAACTTTATTAAAATTTAATGGAATTTTCTTCATAGCAATTGGTATTATATTTCTAGGGAAATAGTACAGATTGTTTAAAATTATACAAACTTTTCTATTTGTATTACCAATCACTGGGAAGTTATTGGTTCAACATGAAAGTTGTAATTTTTTTTTTTTTTTTTTTTTTGAGATGGAGTGTTGCTCTTGTCGCCCAGGCTGGAGTGCAGTGGTGTGATCTTGGCTCACTGCAACCTCCGCCTCCCGGGTTCCAGCAATTCTCCTGCCTCAGCTGAGTAGCTGGGATTACAGGCTCCCACCACCAAGCCCGGCTAATTTTTGTATTTTTAGTAGAGACAGGGTTTCTCTATGTTGGTCAGGCTGATCTTGAACTTCTTACCTTAGGTGATCTTCCCACCTTGGCCTCCCAAAGGATGTAATTTTTATGGATGAGGACTTAAAGTAGTTGATGTTATGATACATACTGTTACTCAAAAACACACAAAGCTGTTTCACAGGTAGACTGATAGTAATAGAATTTCAGATGGAGTTTATTACTTATTGCTGTCCTGAAGAACCACATTGAAGACAATCTATTTCCATATTATTCCACAGTAAAGGGTTAATTAAGTAAATAATAATAATAAATCAAAACACACAGATCTTTGTGCAGCAGCTAGCATTATATAAGCTCAATTTGATAAAGTAAGAAACATTTGGAGACTGAGAATGTTGTTTCCTTATATGATACCACAATTTAACTCACATATGATGTTGTATGAACAATTATTATTTGCCTTTCAGGCATCAAACATGCCAACTATTTTGACACATTAGCAAGGAGCTGATATAATTCTATGAAGTATAGAAACTGTGTAGAGTATGAGACACTCTCCTATTTTCTCTTAGAACCCTTCATAAAATAAGGGCAATATGTATTCACAGGTTCAAGGCAAAACAGACATGCACATGTGGAACAAAATCATTCACATTCTGTCTCTCTCTCTGCCCCACTTCCTCTCACTCACTCTCTTGCTCTCACTGTCTCACTACACACCATGGTAGTAGAGGTGCTATTATTTCAGTTTCAGCCTGTCTGGATGTTTGTTTCTCCTGAAGTCCACAGAATTCTACTAGCATCTTTAGCCATGGCCAGAAATGTAAACAATAATTCATTTGAAAAGTAAGAACTTTCTGGTCGGCCAATATAATACCAGAGGTCTGAAAATCATGTTAGTAAGATTTGGCAAAACCTGAAGTAACTCAGTGGTCAAAGTTCCACTGGATGGACAATCCTACAAATTAAAAATAAATAAAAAGAAAGAGATGGGGGTAAGGGGAAAGAGAAACTCATTAATTCTTCTAAGGCAGTAAGAAGCACCATAAAAACTCTGAATGTAGTGATGCCAACAAAGGATCACATTAGATCTCTTACAGTCAGAATGTAGTGATGCTGATATGAGAATAATTGGTGCTACAAAGAGAATAAAATACCTAGGAATACAAATACAACTTACAAGGAATGTGAAGGACCTCTTTAAGGAGAACTACAAACCACTGCTCAAGTAAATAAGAGAGGACACAAACAAATGGAAAAATATTCCATACTCATGGATAGGAAGAATCAATATCATGAAAATGGCCATACTGCCCAAAGTAATTTATAGATTCAATGCTATCCCCATCAAGCTACCATTGACTTTCTTCACAGAATTAGAAAAAACTACATTAAATTTAATATGGAACCAAAAAAGAGCCTGTATAGCCAAGACAATCCTAAGTAAAAAGAACAAAGCTGGAGGCATCATGCTACCTGACTTCAAACTATACTACAAGACTACAGTAACCAAAACAGCATGGTACTGATACCAAAACAGATATATAGACTAATGGAACAGAACAGAGGCCTCACAAATAACACCACACATCTACAACCATCTGATCTTTGACAAACCTGGCAAAAACAAGAAATGGGGAAAGGATTCCCAATTTAATAAAGGTGTTGGGAAAACTGGCTAGCCATATGCACAAAACTGAAACTGGACCCTTTTCTCACACCTTATACAAAAATTAACTCAATATAGATTAAAGATTTAAACATAAGACCTAAAACCATAAAAAACCCTGTAAGAAAACCTAGGCAATACCATTCAGGACATAGGTATGGGCAAAGACTTCATGTCTAAAACACCAAAAGCAATGGCAACAAAAGCCAAAATTGACAAATAAGATCTAATTAAACTAAAGAGCTTCTGCACAGCAAAAGAAACTATCATCAGAGTGAACAGGCAATCTACAGAATGGGAGAAATTTTATGCAATCTATCCATCTGACAAAGAGCTAATATCCAGAATCTCCTGGCATTATTAATAATGACACTACCTTTAACTCTCACAATTAATTTGGATGATAACTTATGTGGTAACCCTGCTAAATAAAAAATAAAAATTACCGTAGTAACAGGAACTTAAACAAATTCACAAGAAAAAAACAAACATCCCTATCAAAATGTCGGCAGAGCATATGAACAGACACTTCTGAAAAGAAGACATTTATGTGACCAACAAACGTATGAAAAAAAGCTCATTATCACTGGTCGTTAGAGAAATGCAAATCAAAACCACAATGAGATACCATCTCATGCTAGTTAGAATGGCGATCATTAAAAAGTCAGGAAACAACAGATGCTGGAGAGGATGTGGAGAAATAGGAACACTTTTACACTGTTGGTGGGAGTGTAAATTAGTTCAACTATTGTGGAAGACAGTGTGGTGATTCCTCAAGGATCCAGAACAAGAAATACTATTTGACCCAGCAATCCCATTACAGGATATATACCCAAAGGATTATAAATCATTCTACTATAAAGACACATGCACACATATGTTTATTGCGGCACTATTCACAGTAGCAAAGACTTGGAACCAACCCAAATGCCCATCAATGGTAGACTGGATAAAAACAATGTGGCACATATACACCATGGAATACTATGCAGCCATAAAAAAAAGGATGAGTTCATGTCCTTTGCAGGGATATGGATGAAGCTGGAAACCACCTAATGTAGGTGACGGGTTGATGGGTGCAGCAAACCACCATGTCACGTGTATACCTGTGTAACACACCTGCACATTCTGCACATGTATCCCAGAACTTAAATTATAATAATAAGAAAAGAATAATTGGGTGATTATTCTTTTTTATGGCACATCCAGGTTTGCCAAAGATAGTCCCAGTTTATCCTGTTGTCCTGGCATTATTAATAATGACACTGCCTTTAACTCTCACAATTAATTTGGATGATAACTTATATGGTAACTCTGCTAAATAAAAAAAATAAAAATTACCATAGTAACAGGAACCTACTTGAAATGATGCCTCTTTTTCTATTCTGGCTTGAATTCTGCATTCTTTGAGGATTTGTAGACTCATGACAGAATCCCATCTACAGATAATGTATTTCATATGATTTTTGGCTCTTTTTTAACAATCTCAAGCCCAAATAATAGGCAGTGATATAAGGAATGTAGTTACTTTCTCCCCACTTTCTGGCAAGTTAAGTTTAGCCACCTGATACAAGAAGGGACATTCAGAGGTAGGATGGCACAAAGACACAGGGTCCACTGGAGATCACTGGAAGCAGCTGCAGCAGGGTTAAGAGAAGGGATTCCCAGTGAGTCTTCAGTCACCACACCCTAACATCATCAGTGAAAAGTTCCTGGGCCTGAAGAGCCAACTATGTTGTTCCTAGCTGACTATTTTAAGTGACAGAACTTGGCCCAAGCATTGACCATTTTGGTTCCTCAATAAGCCTGATTCAACAGGGTCGCCTTTGAATCCGTCCTCCACCTTTCCAATAAACCTATTTTATGCATCATTCAGTAAGTTATTTATTTATTTATTTTTCGCTGAGAAACGTAACTAGATTTAGGAAAAATGTAGAATTTTATTTTATTTTTTTCAATATTTTCGGGGTTTTCCAGAGTTTTCACGTGTTTCACACCTTCCTTTGCTTCCTACCATTCCCCTTTCTATTTGGAACTAGAGAGACCTGAGTTTTCTAGCTGTGTAACCTGAGTCAGTTATTTAACCTCTTTTTGTTTCTGTTTCTTTGTCTGTAAACAGCAAAAACTACCATTAACTTTAGTCCCTGCTGTACACCAAATTTATCTTGAACATATTATACATATTATATGTAATTACTACTGAAATGCTCTAAGATGCCTATGTGTGAATGGCATTGTTGTAAAGATTAAATAATATAAGGGAAGTGTCTGCTTCAGTGTCTGGCATATAATAAAAGCTATTATTTTTACAATTATTGCCATCTTATAGAAGAGTTATCGTTCTTCTCTTCCAAAGCTAATAAATGGACATGTGTTTATCAGACAGAACATAAGAGCTGCCAAATAAATAAGGAATAGGTGCTTTAGGGCGTCTAGGGAAATAAAGGTCAGGGAATTGTTCATAAAATTTAGTACCCATAAATAGCCTATAAGTAGATTCCCTAGTTTATTCTATGCAGGAAAATAAAGTTCTATGGAGCACAGATTCCAAAACTAATTGGTCATAAATATCACCTGAAAGTTTAGAAAATGTTGCATCATGGACCTCATTTCATAGGTACTAAATCTTAATATCTGTGGGTACGGTGCAGGAATCTAGCTTTGCTAAGTGCCCTCAGGTGACTCTTGCTGTTCTAGGATAAAATACATGTGATTTGGCTTCAATGGACATGTTCCTGAAGAATGTTTGTATGTCACACATTCATATTTAGTATGAGAGATGAGGTCCTCCCCTCATCATTTTCTTAGGTTCTCTTCTCTCCACTCCTTACCCTCTCATCACCTACAATAAATCTTTTAGAAAATTAGCTATACATTTGTTTCATTATAAAAAAGAAAAAAGATAAGTTTAAAAAAACTTGGAAAAACTGTAGTTATAGTTAAAGGACATAATTTTAAAATTTAATAGAATCTAACATCTACAGAATGGGTGGAAATGTAAGACTACTTTGTAAGCACAATAAATCTAGTTCTAGGTTAAGCTTCATGAGAAAATTTAGTTAACTTGGCCAATTTCCTTTTCAATGATGCTTTAATGTCTTAGTTTATGTAGAAATTAGGTATAATAATGCATTCATAGTATTCAATAATTTTCAATGTATGCTGTTTTTTAAAACCATTGTGTTGAATAACAAAGCAAATAATTGAGACAATAAATTTGTGTAAACATCATGTAATTTGAAAAATAAAAAGACATAAAAGTAAATAGCTTTATGAATAGCAGAACAAATGCAAGATGTTTTTACAAAAAAGTATATCTAAGATTTAACAATTGAGAGCTTGGATTTATAAATAAAGTAGCTTATACCAATTATTTTATTTTAAAATATGGTATAGGTACTCAAGTCATTTCTGGATATATGGAACTTTCATCATTGTTTAGAATTTTTACTTATATTGTGATTATGATGCCTTAGGAATCAATTCTACATGAATAATTTTGTGGTTAAGTCAATTATTTAATGTAGTTTTATAAATATTCTAAACACCTTTGATTAATCTTCTCTAAATCATATTTTCAAATCATTAAAATAAATCAAACTTTAAATTAATTTCTCACATATTGAGCACTTATTCTTTGTTGGGTTCATTGATAAAAATTTACATAAAATATGTCAAACATTGCAGCAACTATTTAATTTGATATTATTATAATTGCTGTTTTACAAATGAGAAAACTTAGTGTTTAGAGGTTACATCTTATCCAAGGTCATCTATGTTGTCTTTAATTTATACATGTCTTGTGGACACTAGAGAATGGACAAGAATACTAAGACTTTAACATATGTATGTTTATATTTATTCCATTGTGTTTAGTTTATCTCACAAGTAATGAATAATATGCATTCTCATATCCTAGAAAATATGGCTATGCCCAGTTATTGAGATTAGAATTAGGAACCACATTTATAAATCATTCAATATTGCCTCCAAATATCGTGGTTTAATTTGCAAAAATAATTTGCTCTTTCATTTCTTTGTTTTTCTATTTTTGGTATAAACATCTGGATACTTAACTAAAATTGGCATTATTGCCTATTTATTAACTTACCAAAAAAGTTTTCAGCAAAGACATTTTCAGGTTTGTTTTTCTCCTTATTACAGGTAATTGAACAGAAGTTAGTCAATTAAATTACATAAGCACGAAGTGGCGTGTTTCATGTACATTATATATTGCACCAAGATAGGAAAAAAGATTATTTAATAAAAGATATGATTTTGGTAAAATTCAAGTGTTAAAATATTTTTCTAGTACAGTTAGGTCTCCATATCCACAGGTTTCACAGGGCCTACCATGGAACGTTAGCACCCTCGGATTTTGGTATCGCTGGGATTCCTGGAACCAAACCCCCTGTAAACCTAGGGATGACTGTATCAATTCATGTTGCAATTTTCTCCCAGCTTTTAAAAATTCCTAGTTCTGAAACCTTCTATATACTAATTATTAAGATTAATAAAACTTCTCACATTAAATAAAGAATTATTTGCAGGCTGTTTATACCTGGAAGTGCACCACCATTTTCTGGAATATATTATTGTTTCTTCGATTTAAAGGAATAAGATAAGCAAAGCTGCCCATTTTCTAATCACTGGGCTTTGCAGTACACATTTATAGAGATTGGCTTTCAGCTAAGACAGTTCATAATGTGTAAGTTATGCTTCCATCTTTTCAGAAACTATTTTCAGGGAGAGTATAAGAAGATAAAAAGATCGGGGGCCTTTTAATATATTTTTTGGTAAGATGCTGATGCATCTAAACTTATTTTCTACTAATTGCTGGCTTTGCTGCAGGGAATGGGAGCAGGGAGGAGAAAAACACCTTGTGATGTGTGAACAAAAAGTAATCAGGAAGGAGCCTTTGAGCAGACATTTGGTGTGATTTGTAAAGAGGTTTCTTATTCTTTCGGTCTTCATTAATTTGTTCCAACACCAAATTTACATATAAAGATATATAGTGATAAATATTATATATATTTATGCATGTATATATGCATATATAATCTGATCAAGATAACAACTATAATGTAGTTAGAAGATTTTTTATTTAAAAATAGAACACATACATATTTTTGTGTTTTTTTTAAGGTTACTGTATAGTCTAGACTGCTTCAAGTTATATAAATAGAATTGGATCAATTTAAGGGTCTTTATGTTGAGAAAATATTGTAGTAACTTTTGAAGTGGAGAAGAAAGGAAGTCAACATTATTAATGGCAATAAAGGAAGCTAGAAACAATTACTGTAAGGCTAAGAATAAAATTAATGATATCCTTCAAATGGATGTTTGCAAGTGAATATCATGCCTCTATATCAAATTTCTTCTAAGTTAGTATTTTTATGTAAATATGTTTATAATAAAAAACATGGTTTTAAAGCAGGTGGGTACAGTTATTACCTCCATTTTATGGATGAAAAACTCTAAGTATCTAGCCAGAAGTTATACATGCTTATGAGTGGTTCAGACTAATTTTGACTTAGGTTGTGATCTCATCACAACCACAATAAATGATGGTTATTTATAATAATTCTTATAATGATAGACTATAAACATATTTTACAAAGAAGAATAAATACAGCAGAGAATTCAGTTAATTATATAATTCAAACAATAAATTATTTGCAAAAATGTGTTTCACATTATACCCTTAAAAACAATTTATGATTAAATCTGTAGGTAAAAAAATACATCCAATTGTAAATCAAATATACATTTTTCAAAATAAGTGTGTGAGCATCCCTAGGGAAGTATATTTTGTAGCTTCTTAACTCTTTATTTTATATCACAAAATTATATATGATATCAGATTGTGAATAATATAATAAACACTTATTTCGCTGATTTAAAAATATAAACTGTTAAAGAAAGTTTGTAGGGAAATATTTGAAAAACATAAAGTAATCACACTTAATGATAGGTTTTTGAGCTCTAGCTTATAAATCTTTCTAATCTGTTTTGTTTACCAAATATTGCGTTATAATTCTTTAACATTCCTACATGCAAATCAAAAGAAACAAATAGTGTGACAGATTCCTACAAATAAGAGTTAAAATATATTGCTTAATTTTCTGCTAAAAAATTGCTAGTTCTGCAAATCAGTTCATAAAAGGAAGAAGTGTCTTAAGCAATAATTTTCACCAAGAGGAGGACTATCTGTGAAAATAAGGTTGTGTTTTTGACATTAGATTGGAATCTAAGTGATTTGATTTTTATTTTAGCAACTATGCCTCATTAAAAATTGGCAAAATGAACTCATCTATGTATTCATCAGAATGAATTAAACAGGGTAATAACAGGATATGGCGATTCTCCCTTTCTGAAACCTCTGGTAATTTCTTAGTCATCAGGGTATGGAATCACACATATTATTTTTGCTTGAGCCTGTTGAAAGTCATTTTCAAGGACAGTATAATATTACAAAAGTGGAAAAACAAAGGAAGAAAGAATTTCTTATGGAAGGCAAAAAATTGTAAATGAAATAGATATAATAAGCATTCTGTAGAGAAGTGTCACAATTATTGGTAGTATAAAATGTGTAGTAATTACTTGATTGATTTCGTTAGTTGTAAACTTAAACATCCTATCAATATTTTTACAATTTTAGTATACAAGGACTGGTATCATAAATTGTAGTAAATGTTTAATAAGAAGATAGCTGCAATTTATTTCACAATTATTTGGATTTTTAATAGCATTTATTTTTCTATATCTTTAATTTCCTATAATAAGAATAATTAATAGATGATAACAAGATAATGACAGAAGCAGACAGAAATAACAGACGAACATAAACAAACATTCAAGTCTGTCAGTTTTGGAATTTCAGAAGGCTAGAAAAAAATGTATATACATATATAAAATACTCAAAATTTTCACATTATCTCATACATTTTTACTTCTATTTTCAAAATATAGAATCATTTAGAAAAATAACTTTCCAGATGAAATATATTTCTTCTTTTAACAACATCGGTAGATAATTTTTAAATCATGTTTAGATATTTGGGATAAAACTTAGAAATTGTAACAAGTATCAAGTAAAATACACTATACATTTGCATGTTGATCCCAGTAACAAATTGTTTCCCATTATCAGCACTTGTATTAATAATTATATATGTGCATGTATTTGTATATAGTTATATATCCATGTATCCATATTTCTAGATGGACTATCTGACATAAATGGCTTTAGAATTTGTAGATTTAATTTCTGCTGTATTGTTCCTGGATAATTACACTATGCTACTAGAGAAAGTATGTGTCTTCATTGGTGTGTACATTTTCATTTATTTCTATATTTCTGTAACAAATGTCTATTGATTGCCTCTATGTAGCTGATACTCTACTAGGAGCATTAATACAATGTTCTTTTCTTATAGATTGTACTGTTTAGTGCAGTGGTCTCCAAAGTAGGATGCATGTACCCCAAAAAAGTGTGTAGTTTTTACTCTACTTTTGCCAGTAATTTACTGGCAGCAAGTAGAAATATTTTCAAAAATTGTCTGGATATTTGTGATTATCTTATTTAAAAATATTTCTATAACATTTTATAATGTATAGAAATGCTTGTACCTATTCTCTTAATTTGAAAGCCTTCTTAATAGCATTATGCTATCAAACAAATCCAGAGATTTAATTGGCATATGAGAAAAGAGTTGACTGCAATCTGCAATGAAAACATCTTATGGCCAAAGACAATAATTTTGAAATACGGTCTGAGTTTGGTCTTTGATGTGAAATTTTGAAACATCTCAATTAGTCATTAATTTGACTGTTCTGTATACATTTCCAGGCATTTTATTTGTATTTTATCCTAACAGAACGCTATTTGGAAAGTACTCTGATTATATCTTACTTGTGTCATTCAAATTCAGGCAATCTGTCTTCAGAGCCAGAGCTTATATTCACTATGCTAGTATATCTCTCACATGTCAAGTTCATTGAAAGGGTGCAATGATAACTGTAGATCAGGAAATAGGTATGATATTAATAGCTGTAATCCATTTTTCATTATTTGCATCTTTATATTGTGTCATGAAATAGGAAATATTTCAATTCCTGTAAAGTATACCTTTCTCCACAGTGTGAATTTATGGTTTTTCGATTGCTTTCTTTAAATGTTTGAATTGTAATCAAAGATTGAGTTAAATTTGAACTTACAATGTTCTGATCACCCAAGACCTAGGAAAATGGAGCTTATTGAGATAAATTCCCTGCACCAAAAGGAGCCTTGATTTTGCACTAGATATTAATATAATATTTTAAATTATATGTACTGCTGAGTGAAAAAATTGCCTACCACCTTCAATAGAGTTTCATTCTATTAAACCAATTTATGCCATATACACTTTGGGGTGTATGTATCAGCTTTTTGTCGATTTCAATAATACTGACATCTTATTAGTTTTTAAGTTGCTTTCAGAAAACACTATGATGTTGAATGTAAAAGACTTCATTGATTTGTATAAGATGTGTGTATGCATGAGTAAATTATCTAGGAGAATAATTTAAGTAAATTAGCCTGAAAACAAACTAAGGAAAGGAAAGAACCTAGAACTGGAATACATATTCTGCAGAAAATTTTCAGTGAAGGGAATGCCATTTGATTATTGCCTATAAGTATACTTGAAAATAGCATTTGAAGAAGAGGTGCCCACACAACAAAGATATGATATTGCACTGAAAAATCACAACTTAGAACAATCTATCCCTTGTATCAACATCAGTACTACACAAATGGGAAGCTATGTGCTATTAGGTGGACAAGAAAGGCATTCCCTTTATTTGCTGGAAAAATTAGCCGTGGGTTATATGAGCAACAATTACTTTGTAGACTATTCTTTATTGTAGTCATAGAAGAGGTAACTAAAAACGTCTGAATATTATCAGCCGTTCCTTAATTGAAATCTACAATAATAGTAAGTACAACATGTTTTATCCTTAAAATTCATAAGAAAATAATAAAGTTAATATACATAAAATACTACAAAATAAAATACTGGGAAATAATGGGATATTAGAAATAAATTTACTAAAAAATAAATCCTGACATGAAATTTAAAAAATTCATTTTAATGCTTGCATGAAGTAAAAAAACACTCAAATATAAAATAAGCACAAATATTCCCTATCTTTTCATATTTAGAATGATAATTAATAGGATTTGTAAAATATCCAGGAATTATTGAAGATTTTTCAAGTATTTTTGTGCCACTCTACTAAATGTATGTAAATTATGGGTGGGTCACATTTTTCATATTTTTTTACTATGTTAATGGTCCAAGAAACATTTGTTTTATTGACTTTTGTGTATTGCTTAAGATCAAATTAGTGATGTTCAAAGCCATGCCTAGCTTTGGCAACAAGTGACACATGTTGAATATCACAAAAGTACACATTTGCTGAAGATGACATCCAAACCTAGCACTTGACCCAGATAATGCTACTGCATTGAAGCATGATTGTCATTGCACTGACCACAATCTTTAAAAAAGAGCCACGTTAACAAACACACACTCGGGTGTGCACGCACATACACAACTTCCCCACATGCAATATACGGCAAATGTCACAGCAAAACTATTTTTTTTTTCTTTTTATTATTATTATTATTATACTTTAGGCTCTATGGTACATGTGCGCAACGTGCAGGTAAGTTACATATGTATACATGTGCCATGCTGGTGCGCTGCACCCACCAACTCGTCATCTAGCATTAGGTATATCTCCCAGTGCTATCCCTCCCCCCTCCCCCCACCCCACAACAGTCCCCAAAGTGTGATGTTCCCCTTCCTGTGTCCATGTGTTCTCATTGTTCAATTCCCACCTATGAGTGAGAATATGCGGTGTTTGGTTTTTTGTTCTTGTGATAGTTTACTGAGAATGATGATTTCCAATTTCATCCATGTCCCTACAAAGGACATGAACTCATCATTTTTTATGGCTGCATAGTATTCCATGGTGTATATGTGCCACATTTTCTTAATCCAGTCTATCATTGTTGGACATTTGGGTTGGTTCCAAGTCTTTGCTATTGTGAATAATGCTGCAATAAACATACGTGTGCATGTGTCTTTATAGCAGCATGATTTATAGTCCTTTGGGTATATACCCAGTAATGGGATGGCTGGGTCAAATGGAATTTCTAGTTCTAGATCCCTGAGGAATCGCCACACTGACTTCCACAAGGGTTGAACTAGTTTACAGTCCCACCAACAGTGTAAAAGTGTTCCTATTTCTCCACATCCTCTCCAGCACCTGTTGTTTCCTGACTTTTTAATGATTGCCATTCTAACTGGTGCGAGATGGTATCTCATTGTGGTTTTGATTTGCATTTCTCTGATGGCCAGTGATGGTGAGCATTTTTTCATGTGTTTTTTGGCTGCATAAATGTCTTCTTTTGAGAAGTGTCTGTTCATGTCCTTCGCCCACTTTTTGATGGGGTTGTTTGTTTTTTTCTTGTCAATTTGTTGGAGTTCATTGTAGATTCTGGATATTAGCCCTTTGTCAGATGAGTAGGTTGCGAAAATTTTCTCCCATTTTGTAGGTTGCCTGTTCACTCTGATGGTAGTTTCCTTTGCTGTGCAGAAGCTCTTTAGTTTAATTACATCCCATTTGTCAATTTTGGCTTTTGTTGCCATTGCTTTTGGTGTTTTAGACATGAAGTCCTTGCCCATGCCTATGTCGTGAATGGTAATGCCTAGGTTTTCTTCTAGGGTTTTTATGGTTTTAGGTCTAACATTTAAGTCTTTAATCCATCTTGAATTGATTTTTGTATAAGGTGTAAGGAAGGGATCCAGTTTCAGCTTTCTCCATATGGCTAGCCAGTTTTCCCAGCACCATTTATTAAATAGGGAATCCTTTCCCCATTTCTTGTTTTTGTCAGGTTTGTCAAAGATCAGATAGTTGTAGATATGTGGCATTATTTCTGACGGCTCTGTTCTGTTCCATTGATCTATATCTCTGTTTTGGTACCAGTACCATGCTGTTTTGGTTACTGTAGCCTTGTAGTATAGTTTGAAGTCAGGTAGTGTGATGCCTCCAGCTTTGTTCTTTTGGCTTAGGATTGACTTGGTGATGTGGGCTCTTTTTTGGTTCCATATGAACTTTAAAGTAGTTTTTTCCAATTCTGTGAAGAAAGTCATTGGTAGCTTGATGGGGATGGCATTGAATCTGTAAATTACCTTGGGAAGGATGGCCATTTTCATGATATTGATTCTTCCTACCCATGAGCATGGAATGTTCTTCCATTTGTTTGTATCCTCTTTTATTTCCTTGAGCAGTGGTTTGTAGTTCTCCTTGAAGAGGTCCTTCACATCCCTTGTAAGTTGGATTCCTAGGTATTTTATTCTCTTTGAAGCAATTGTGAATGGGAGTTCACTCATGATTTGGCTCTCTGTTTGTCTGTTATTGATGTATAAGAATGCTTGTGATTTTTGTACATTGATTTTGTATCCTGAGACTTTGCTGAAGTTGCTTATCAGCTTAAGGAGATTTTGGGCTGAGACAATGGGGTTTTCTAGATATACTATCATGTCATCTGCAAACAGGGACAATTTGACTTCCTCTTTTCCTAATTGAATACCCTTGATTTCCTTCTCTTGCCTAATTGCCCTGGCCAGAACTTCCAACACTATGTTGAATAGAAGTGGTGAGAGAGGGCATCCCTGTCTTGTGCCAGTTTTCAAAGGGAATGCTTCCAGTTTTTGCCCATTCAGTATGATACTGGCTGTGGGTTTGTCATAGATAGCTCTTATTATTTTGAGATACATCCCATCAATACCTAATTTATTGAGAGTTTTTAGCATGAAGGGTTGTTGAATTTTGTCAAAGGCCTTTTCTGCATCTATTGAGATAATCATGTGGTTTTTGTCTTTGGTTCTGTTTATATGCTGGATTACATTTATTGATTTGCATATATTGAAGCAGCCTTGCATCCCAGGGATGAAGCCCACTTGATCATGGTGGATAAGCTTTTTGATGTGCTGCTGGATTCTGTTTGCCAGTATTTTATTGAGGATTTTTGCATCAATGTTCATCAAGGATATTGGTCTAAAATTCTCTTTTTTTGTTGTGTCTCTGCCAGGCTTTGGTATCAGGATGATGCTGGCCTCATAAAATGAGTTAGGGAGGATTCCCTCTTTTTCTATTGATTGGAATAGTTTCAGAAGGAATGGTACCAGCTCCTCCTTGTACCTCTGGTAGAATTCGGCTGTGAACCCATCTGGTCCTGGACTTTTTTTGGTTGGTAAGCTATTGATTATTGCCACAATTTCAGCTCCTGTTATTGGTCTATTCAGAGATTCAACTTCTTCCTGGTTTAGTCTTGGGAGGGTGTATGTGTTGAGGAATTTATCCATTTCTTCTAGATTTTCTAGTTTATTTGCGTAGAGTTGTTTGTAATATTCTCTGATGGTAGTTTGTATTTCTGTGGGATCGGTGGTGATATCCCCTTTATCATTTTTTATTGCATCTATTTGATTCTTCTCTCTTTTTTTCTTTATTAATCTTGCTAGCGGTCTATCAATTTTGTTGATCCTTTCAAAAAACCAGCTCCTGGATTCATTAATTTTTTGAAGGGTTTTTTGTGTCTCTATTTCCTTCAGTTCTGCTCTGATTTTAGTTATTTCTTGCCTTCTGCTAGCTTTTGAATGTGTTTGCTCTTGCTTTTCTAGTTCTTTTAATTGTGATGTTAGGGTGTCAATTTTGGATCTTTCCTGCTTTCTCTTGTGGGCATTTAGTGCTATAAATTTCCCTCTACACACTGCTTTGAATGCATCCCAGAGATTCTGGTATGTTGTGTCTTGGTTCTCGTTGGTTTCAAAGAACATCTTTATTTCTGCCTTCATTTCGTTATGTACCCAGTAGTCATTCAGGAGCAGGTTGTTCAGTTTCCACGTAGTTGAGCGGTTTTGAGTGAGATTCTTAATCCTGAGTTCTAGCTTGATTGCACTGTGATCTGAGAGATAGTTTGTTATAATTTCTGTTCTTTTACATTTATTGAGGAGATCTTTACTTCCAAGTATATGGTCAATTTTGGAATAGGTGTGGTGTGGTGCTGAAAATAATGTATATTCTGTTGATTTGGGGTGGAGAGTTCTGTAGATGTCTATTAGGTCTGCTTGGTGCAGAGCTGAGTTCAATTCCTGGGTATCCTTGTTGACTTTCTGTCTCGTTGATCTGTCTAATGTTGACAGTGGGGTGTTAAAGTCTCCCATTATTAATGTGTGGGAGTCTAAGTCTCTTTGTAGGTCACTCAGGACTTGCTTTATGAATCTGGGTGCTCCTGTATTGGGTGCATATATATTTAGGATAGTTAGCTCTTCTTGTTGAATTAATCCCTTTACCATTATGTAATGGCCTTCTTTGTCTCTTTTGATCTTTGTTGGTTTAAAGTCTGTTTTATCGGAGACTAGGATTGCAACCCCTGCCTTTTTTTGTTTTCCATTTGCTTGGTAGATCTTCCTCCATCCTTTTATTTTGAGCCTATGTGTGTCTCTGCACGTGACATGGGTTTCCTGAATACAGCACACTGATGGGTCTTGAGTCTTTATCCAATTTGCCAGTCTGTGTCTTTGAATTAGAGCATTTAGTCCATTTACATTTAAAGTTAATATTGTTATGTGTGAATTTGATCCTGTCATTATGATGTTAGCTGGTTATTTTGCTCGTTAGTTGATGCAGTCTCTTCCTAGTCTCGATGGTCTTTACATTTTGGTATGATTTTGCAGTGGCTGGTACCGGTTGTGCCTTTCCATGTTTAGCGCTTCCTTCGGGAGCTCTTTTAGGGCAGGCCTGGTGGTGACAAAATCTCTCAGCATTTGCTTGTCTGTAAAGTATTTTATTTCTCCTTCACTTATGAAGCTTAGTTTGGCAGGATACGAAATTCTGGGTTGAAAATTCTTTCCTTTAAGAATGTTGAATATTGGCCCCCACTCTCTTCTGGCTTGTAGGGTTTCTGCTGAGAGATCCACTGTTAGTCTGATGGGCTTCCCTTTGATGGTAACCCGACCTTTCTCTCTGGCTGCCCTTAACATTTTTTCCTTCATTTCAACTTTGGTGAATCTTACAATTATGTGTCTTGGAGTTGCTCTTCTCGAAGAGTATCTTTGTGGCGTTCTCTGTATTTCCTGAATCTGAATGTTGGCCTGCCTTGCTAGATTGGGGAAGTTTTCCTGGATAATATCCTGCAGAGTGTTTTCCAACTTGTTTCCATTCTCCCCGTCACTTTCAGGTACACCAATCAGACGTAGATTTGGTCTTTTCACATAGTCCCACATTTCTTGGAGGCTTTGCTCGTTTCTTTTTATTCTTTTTTCTCTAAACTTCCCTTCTCGCTTCATTTCATTCATTTCATCTTCCAGGGCTGATACCCTTTCTTCCATTTGATCGCATCGGCTCCTGAGGCTTCTGCATTCTTCACGTAGTTCTCGAGCCTTGGTTTTCAGCTCCATCAGCTCTTTTAAGCACTTCTCTGTATTGGTTATTCTAGTTATACATTCTTCTAAATTTTTTTCAAAGTTTTCAACTTCTTTGCCTTTGGTTTGAATATCCTCCCATAGCTCGGTGTAATTTGATAGTCTGAAGCCTTCTTCTCTCAGCTCGTCAAAGTCATTCTCCGTCCAGCTTTGTTCCCTTGCTGGTGAGGAACTGCGTTCCTTTGGAGGAGGAGAGGTACTCTGCTTTTTAGAGTTTCCAGTTTTTCTGCTCTGTTTTTTCCCCATCTTTGTGGTTTTATCTACTTTTGGTCTTTGATGATGGTGATGTACAGATGGGTTTTTGGTGTGGATGTCCTTTCTGTTAGTTTTCCTTCTAACAGACAGGACCCTCAGCTGCAGGTCTGTTGGAGTACCTGGCCGGCCGTGTGAGGTGTCAGTCTGCTCCTGCTGGGGGGTGCCTCCCAGTTAGGCTGCTCGGGGGTCAGGGGTCTGGGACCCACTTGAGGAGGCAGTGTGCCCGTTCTCAGATCTCCAGCTGCGTGCTGGGAGAACCACTGCTCTCCTCAAAGCTGTCAGACAGGGACATTTAAGTCTGCAGAGGTTACTGCTGTCTTTTTGTTTGTCTGTGCCCTGCCCCCAGAGGTGGAGCCTACAGAGGCAGGCAGGCCTCCTTGAGCTGTGGTGGGGTCCACCCAGTTCAAGCTTCCAGGCTGCTTTGTTTACCTAAGGGAGCCTGGGCAATGGCGGGCGCCCCTCCCCCAGCCTCGCTGCCGACTTGCTGTTTGATCTCAGACTGCTGTGCTAGCAATCAGCGAGACTCCGTGGGCGTAGGCCCCTCTGAGCCAGGTGTGGGCTATACTCTCCTGGGGCACCGTTTCCTAAGCCCGTCGGAAAAGCACAGTATTCGGGTGGGAGTGGCCCGATTTTCCAGGTGCAGTCTGTCACCCCTGGAAAGGGAACTCCCTGACCCCTTGCGCTTCCCGAGTGAGGCAATGCCTCGCCCCTGCTTCGGCTGGCTCACGGTGCACTCACCCACTGACCTGCGCCCACTGTCTGGCACTCCCTAGTGAGATGAACACGGTACCTCAGATGGAAATGCAGAAATCACCCGTCTTCTGTGTCGCTCGCGCTGGGAGCTGTAGACCGGAGCTGTTCCTATTCGGCCATCTTCAGGAATACCCACAGCAAAACTATTAATGAAGTCATTTGATTGCTAGATTAAGCACAAATCATCCTTACTCAGATTATAACATTCCACCAGGCCTCAAAACTTAAATAAATCATCTGATTTTAAGAGGAAGCATAATTCAAGGTACTTCTGGAATAATATCGAGAAATCAGTATGCTTATTTAAACAATTAGTCAAGGGGACTAAAAATTCTTAGGTATGTCTGGCTTTTCCAAAAGTCTCACAAGCATGTCAGAATTCCTCATAATTGACTGACTAGGATAGTTAAAATAGTGCGGGCCCATTAATACATTTGCAGTTACCAGTAGATTAAAGGAGTATTGGTTCCATTTTTATTCAGATATTCTATCATGTAATGTTGATTTAAAATACTATGAGAATGGTGATACAACTATGTGAATGTACTTAATGCCAATGAGTTGTACACTTAAAATGGTAAAAATGGTAAATTTTATGCTATATTTTACCACAATAAAAAAGCCTAAAAATACTATAAGACATCTACAAGCTAGCTGTAAATATAATGCTTGGAGACTTCTGTGAAAGTCTTTCATCTCACTTTGATACAAATATAATTTTAAGTAGCTGAATTCCAATACTCCCATGTTTATGCACATGCATGTCTGCATGTAAGGGATGTGGTAAGTTCTATATTACATTTTTCAGAGCACTAGCAATGATTCTATAAAAGACTGAGCATATGTGCCAAGTTGGATCACTTACAAATTAGAGAAGATACACATTTTTATAAATTTTTGAATTATTCATAACATAGGTTCCAGGTTGTAACTAAAAAATGGGGCTCCATTTGTAGTATTCTAAATTCTACACTACTATAGTAGATATCCCTCCTTCTATGAGGGTCAACTATACCTTTTTCCGATTAAACTGAACACTTATTTCCAATTTGTTTTGATTATGCAACGTTCTTGGTGAAAAGCTGGTTGTCATTCAGAATTGATTTCTGTATAGTTTTGAATTTATAACCACGAATAATAGCAGCTGATTAAATTAATAAGTAACACTGCATTACAGAGTAAATTTGAAAATATATCACTTTGTTGAATGGGAGTGGGTGAGTAGCATGCAGACTGCTTCTGCGCATTGAGTTCCAGTATTATATTACTTACAGCAGTAAGTGATTGTTCCATTTGTGATGGGAATATTCTATTGCTTCTGATCATTAAAATAAGCAGGATACTTTGATTGTACCTACAAGGGACTCTTGGTATCACAAAAACAATTTAATCTTTCAGAATTATGTCTGAAATTTTTAATTCAAGAGCACCCAAATGAAAATGTCAAGAATCAGGTTGGCAGAAGTGGGAGGACAAAAATACTAATAAATGTGGGTTTTTTTCCCTCTAGTAGATATCAATTTCAGTAATGCAGCATGTGACAGATATAATTTTAAAAGTTATTTCAAAAATTATAAATATGACAAAAATTATAAAATAGCCATCAGTTTATACACTATCATTAAGCATTTTATTATTGCTTTCTTATTTTTTCTCACAAAGTCATAAATTAGATTCCTTGGAAAATTAGTTAACTTGAATGTTTAACATATAAAGTATAATTTTACGTCTAGATAGATAAAGAGTAGGTAGGATCTGGATCTATGTTTTCAGTGTAATCTAGATAAATGACAGTATATGTTTCATTACATAAAGATGAATACAGTATAAATAAAATTGCTATTTATAATGAACAACAGAATACATGTGGACAGATGGAGAAATAGATAAATAAGTAGATAAAAGGCACAATTTAAGATGAATGTATTTTCATAAATCTTGTTTGAGGCTATTTTACCTTTTATAGTATAAAGCAGAGTGGGATGAATTATTTTATATTAACAGTTTATAAATTAGTAGTACTCTTTCACTAACTTATTTTGAGCAATATTATTAGTGTTTTACCATTTAAATTCTTCCTAGAGATTAATTTAAATAAATGTTTTGAACACAATTTACTATACTTGAAATTTTATACAGCTAAGCACCAACAGATAACCTAACTTTGAGGATTTCCTTATTTTATTTTATTTATTTGTTTATTTTTGAGACAGTCTCGCGCTGTTGCCCAGGCTGGAGTGCAGTGGCATGATCTCTGCTCACTGCAAGCTCCGCCTCCCGGGTTCACGCCATTCTCCCGCCTCAGCCTCCCGAGTAGCTGGGACTACAGGCGCCCGCCACCACGCCCAGCTAATTTTTTGTATTTTTAATAGAGACGGGGTTTCACCGTGTTAGCCAGGATGGTCTTGATTTCCTGATCTCGTGATCCACACGCCTTGGCCTCCCAAAGTGCTGGGATTACAGGCGTGAGCCACCGCGCCCGGCCTGGATTTCTTAATATACAATACTTCTAGGACAGGGCAATTTTCCAATTTTTCTTTGTAATCTCTAGCCCGGGTTGTTTTGTTTAATTAGTATTTTGAGAGCAGCTTGAGTGGTACATTTTCAGCATTGTGGATGGAGTAAAAATGTTCCTTTAATACATCTCTACATTTTTCTGCTTGAAGATCTGTTAAAGACTGCACAAAAATTATTAAAAGAATTTATGCTTTTGGAATTTTTAAAGTTATTTTGTATGCTTAGTACTTGATAGAAATTAAAATCCACATTTTTTCATAAACTTAATGAATTTGGAAAAGAATTTTTTCTTAGCCATATAGGTATGTCCATTATATTATAAATTATTATGACTACATCTGAATTACATAGACATACACCTCAGTGCTCAACAAGCAAATTATTATGTTTATCTATTCATGCTATCCTCTTGGTAATTTTTTTGTAATGGTCACAAATTTAGAAATGATATAGCTTTATGGCTGAAGAGAATAGCCCCTACACCCCCTGTATCTTATTATTAGAATGTTGTGTTTTAAATAAGTACACGATTGTATAATTAAATGACTAGCATACCTTTAAATATTTTGATAGAATCAAATTATAATACCAAGAAGTTAATTTTTCTTCAAAATTGTCATTTATAGAGATGAATCATTCAGTGTTATAACAATTGGGATGGGTATGAGCAGAGAAGACATTCAAACCACGTGGACTGTCATATATATGGACTTTCATATAACAGCAGAAATGGAGAATTAATGCCCATTAAAATTAATTGCATACTTCTTTACCCATAGATAAAATTATAGCATCTCGGGTGGGTCTCTAAATGAAATTTCTCACAGTGTTTAATTTAGGCCCAACTACAATGAATAAATACACAGTTCTACAGTGAAACAAAATACATGTATGAAGATGCTGCTTAATGCTAGCAAACTAGTCTGGAATAATGCCAATACCAGAGAAGGCTAAATAGGAAATTCATTAATTATGGTCTGTTTGCCATTTTGTTGTCAACTTTGATCATTAAGATTATCTATCTTGACTTATTTTATTACTACATAAAATGAATCGTAATACAATTGAATTTAACCAGTATATCAAAATTTCATGTTTGTGTCTTTTCCAGAAAAAAAATATGTTGACTTATTGCTATCTAGAAAGATGAATTTATATTTCATATTAATTATACAGATATCTAATTAATTTGTGCCTGAAAAGTTCTATCGTAATACAGAAACATTTTGTTACTTAAACGTTTGGCTTTTTTAACTGAAAACTTTCTGATTTATTTTCCATTTTTCCCTGATCAAATTGTATTGTTTGTCAGAGATCTTGCCTTGAAATGAATTGCATCTACAATGTACCAACACTGCACAAGTCTCATAATTATTATTAGCTTGACATTTGTTGGATAATAAGTGTATGTGCAAATGTATTATATAAATCTTACATGTGTATGGTAAGCAGAAAATATGCTATTTAAATAATTTATCTTGAGCATTGTGATTTCAAAATTTGCCATATTAATCATCCTTTAGATTGCATAGGTAGCTAAGAGACATTAGAAATGGATTTATTCTGAGAAGCTCTTCAAGTTAATATCTCAGCTAAGTCAAGAATCCAAGTCTTGAGAACTGCCAATCTAAGGATTCTGAACTCATTAAATCAATGTGGATGCCTTGAATTTCAACTTCCTAGGAAAGTTTAGAAGGAATTAAAACAGAGGAAGAACTGGTTTACTCCATATTTATTCAACATGGAGTTTCTCATGTATAACTGTCACAGGCAATGGGAACGAAAGAACAAAATTTAGTAAGTTTATAAAAGATGTAAAGAATACGGCCGGGTTCAGTGGCTCACTGCTGTAATCCCAGCACTTTGGGAGGCCGAGGTGGGCGGATCACCTCAGGTCGGGAGTTCGAGACCAGCCTGACCAACATGGAGAAACCCCGTCTCTACTAAAAATAAAAAATTAACTGGACGTGGTGGCGCATGCCTGTAATCCTAGCTATTTGGGAGTCTTGAGGCAGGAGAATCGCTTGAACCGGGGAGGAGGAAGTTCCGGTTAGCGGATATTGTGCCATTGCAACAGCCTGGGCAACAGGAGTGAAATTTCATCTCTGAAAAAGAAAAGAAAAAAAAAAAGATGTAAAGAACAAAATTTTAAGGCTGATCTGGTAAAATTAAAAGAAATATTTATTCTTTAAAAGCAGATATGGAATATTACAAGTATTAATAATTACAAAAATTAACTGAAGAACAGCTGAAAATTTTAAAATATATGCCAAAAGTCATATTTTTCAAATTTGGAAAACAGACATTTGTATCCAGATAAAAATTAATAAATATTATTTTAACAGATTTATTTTAAATTCTTACTCAAAATTAAATATTTTTCAGTGAGAACATTATTGTTATCATTTGTGTTTTAATTCACAATATGTTCTTTGGTAATCCTTTTTTTTTTCAAAAATACTTGTGTTTGAGTTCATCTCATCTAGAATTGATGGTACAGAATCGTGGTATTTCTATTGCATAGTGTGGTACATGCCCATGAGTTTATTTTTTGGTATACACCTAGAAATAGAATTGCCAGGTTGTAGTGTATATGCGCATTCAAATTTATCAAGTAATAAATGTTTTTTAAAGAGACTGTATTGTTCATTCTCTGACAGCAGTAGGTTGGAGTTTCTGTGGTATTCACATACCAAATAATACATTTTTTACACACTTATATTTTTTGCTTAATTAGTGCACGAAAATTGGAGTCTTGTTAGGATTATAATTTTTCCTTATACCTTTTTTCATTCTCTCATTTTTTGACATTCACTTTTATTGAATATTTTAGTTTCTCTAATTTGTGAAAAGTGTTAGAAATGTCTTTTGCCTGTTGACATTGTTCACTTGTTTATTGCTATGTTGAATTCCATGTCTTGTTCTTATTGATTCACGGGCATTCTTTATATATTCATAGTATATTCCTTTGTTGATTTTATGTGTTGAAAACCTCTTTTTAACCAATTTATCATTCACTTTATTGTGTCTCTTGTCAGAGAGTAGTTTTAAACATAATGTTCTTTTTTTGGCCAATATCTTTCCTGTATTCCTTAGGGGGTGCAGCAAAAGCACTCCTGAGAGGGAAACCTATAGCCATAAATACCTACATCAAAAAAGAAGAAAGATCTCAAATAAACAATGAATTCAGGCTCATTGATAAAATCAAGTTTTCTAAATTGAAGAAGTAGGGAGAGTTTCTTATATTTTTCAAAGTTTTATACATTACAACATTGTAATAAACTAGATAGACGACCAAAATGAATGAATTCAGGTTGAGAGTTGTTAGATGAGCAAATAATAGAAAATAGTTAATACAAATATACAATAAACACTTCAAAGTAAAATACAACCTCAGTTGTATGTAACATTAGAATAAAAAGCCTTTTGGGGTTAATCATTATTGCTATATTCTAAAATAATATTAGTCAAACTGCAATATTAAAATTAATCAGTTTAGGACAGTTTTCTGTAATCTAGCTGTTGCAAATAACTGTATTGAATATTCTGTAGTTACTTGTTGGACTAAAAGGCAAATGCCTTTACTAAATGTGCGTGTTCTAGTGGGCAGAGAAAGAAGACTATGACAGGGTATGTAACGTAATTGTTTGTGATATCTCTGGCATTAGGCTAAGTGCTGGGGATAAAAGTATGAATTAGCCCTTAGAGGCTTGCAAAGTGAAAACAGTATCACAAAATCACCATAAACTATACATTTCATTTGAAACCAACATAATAAAAAATAGGTTTTCAAGCCATCTCTGGTTAAAATAATGACTTAAAAGCAACGTTTGTCCTCCAGGGCTCTATTTAGTTTTTTTCCATGAATTCTTTACTGCTTAGTGGTCATTTCAGTCTCTCACTTTTAGCTACTTTTAGGTCTACTTTTAGCTCACTTTTAGGTCTCTGGTAGTGTAGCAGTTTTCAGTGTACTTCTGCTATAATCTAAGTGAATGGCTTGTTACATTCCTAAGTAATATTTTATTTTCTTCTACACTTACAGTCTTTTACACCTAGATAAGATCTGAAAGATAATTCATTCAACTGCTATTCAGAAATTTGGATACGGAAGTCCAGAGAGAGACTATGACCTGTCCAAGGTCATTAGCTATTAAGTCATAGCCAGGATGTCTCCTGGCTCCTTTCAGGTCCCTTTCAATAGTGGGTAGGAAATCTCAACTAAATCCTTCCTCCGATTTTTTACAAGAACACCTCAATGCCAAACACTTTCTTCTAACCTCTTATTTTCTCAGAAGAAATATTGTATAGAAATATAAGAAGGTGTAATACAATGCTGTATGTGTTTTGTGGTTCTTGATTCAAAAGCAAAAAGAATGTTCCACTTCTAAATGTAATCCTGAACAAAAGTAATATTTGAAATAAAATTCTAAGGGTAAAAAATTCAAGGTTTAATCTACTCATCTATCACTTATAATAGAAGATATGCAACTAATGATCCATTCATCATTTTGAAATTCTACTTCCAGTTTATCAGGCTGCCAAATGCCTGGAGATTCAAAGGACTGGAGTGAGGTGCTTCTATTAAAATAAAGTTGGGAGTGATAAAAATAAACTGTTTATACCAAGAGCTGTTGAGGCACTTGGAAATTCATTTTTAAACAGATATAAATAAAATCTGTCATTTTAAACAAAAATGCATTAAAAATATTTCATTGCTAAAACTGATTAAAACTTGAAAGAGAAGTATTTTATGGTATTCTTCAGAGATTAGATTTAATAAATATGTAACACAAAGTAAAGAAAATATATTTTTGGTCTGTGAAAATATTCTAGTAACTATGTTGCTGTTGAACTAAAGCATATTGAAATTTGGTGTAACTTTGGATAATTCCTTAAATAGCTCTGGATTATATGTTGATATATTGTTTATTTATTTTGTGAAATATAAGCAGCCATTCAAGCATTCCAAATCAGCTTGCAAACTTTGTACATTTCTAGGTTTCTTTGAATTAAGTGTGTCTCCAGACAGTGAAAGCAAATTTTACCATATACCTAAGCAAAGCATGGATAGGAAATCTGCAACTCCTTTCACTCTGCTGTCCCCCAGCAAAAATAAAAGCAATAGTAGAAAACAAATATCAAGAAGTCAGTTCTAAAGCTTAACACAGGTGCTTTGGAGTTACCATTATTGCACTAACTTTTTATATTTTAAGAGTTCTAAAGTGCAAAATGTTATGCTGGCTTCATTAATATATTATTCTAGGTAATAATACTAGAAGTCACTGGCATATCATCTTTTGCTATGATTGATTTTACATATTTAATTAGGTTTATTTAATAAAAAATTTGGGAGATTTTTCAATATATTGAACAAGAACAACCTGGACAACACTGGCACTGACCAAATAAAATGAATACAAGCAGCTAATAAGTTACAGTTCATATACAGTTAATATCAGGATTTATAGTAGAAATCTGTCTACTTTTTCAAAGATTAATGAAATGAAATTTGGTAAACAATATCTTTGTTAAGTTGATGTCTAGTTTTAACATGCAGATTTCTCTTTTTCCCTTCTAACTCAATTGATAACTTTGATTTATGAAACAAAAAACACCCCAAAAAGCTTATTGTCTGCATTGAAATAAAGGAAGATAGTATGTTAAACTAGAAGTAACTTAACTTTTATGAACCTTTGATGTAGGACACTTGGATTTGGAGAATGTGAATGTAAAGTTGGGGATCAAACAGAAATATTCCTATAAAAGGGAGCAAAGTGTATAAAGAACAAACATAGAGAAGCTGGCCTACAAAGTAAAGTAAAATATAAAGATACAAACACTATTTGACTTAGAAAGAATATTAAGTAATAACGGAATGTCAGATTTGATAAAAAATAGATTTTCATACTATGTTGGGAACTGGGTACCTTTATAAGTGGTCAGTAGAAGTATATAATGATACAGCTTTTTTTTTTTTTGCAAGCAAATAAGAAGTGTCTTTAAAAAATTCTTAATATTCATACACTTTAACTCAGTAATTTTATTTTTAAGAAAGTTTGAGTAATCTTCTCCATCAAGGTATAAATATTATATTGTTTTATGTTTTCAATCAATGAGTTTAACTATTAATGCTAAATTATCTTTCAATCAACTTTAATGCCTCCTTTGGCAAATTCCACCATATTTGGTAACTTTTATTTATTTTACTAAGTACCATTTAGTGTTGTTTGTTTGTTTTTTGAGATGGAGACTCACTCTGTTGCCCAGACTGGAGGCAATCTCAGCTCACTGCAACCTCCGTCTCCTGGGTCCAAGTGATTCTCCCACCTCAGCCTCCTGAGTATCTGGGATTACAGGGGCACACCACCACGCCTGGCTAATTTTTGTATTTTTTAGTAGAGACAAGGTATCGCCATGTTGGCCAAGCTGTTCTCAAACTCGTAACCTCAAGTGATCTGCCCGCCTCTGCCTCCCAAAATGCTGAGATTACAGGCTTAAGCCACCTTGCCCAGTCCCATTTAGTTTTAATTGTCAGGCTCATATTCAAATGAAAGGCTAAACTATCTTATATTCCCTTTCTAAACCTCAGAATTTCTAATTTTGTTGGGGTAGAAGAAGGAAAAGGGAAAGACAAAGAAATGTGTTCCTTCCCTATCTGGCTAGAGTTTAGCAAACATTACTAGTCATATATAGAAGGTTATCAGTCTAACATTGACTACCTATGAATGCCTCCATGTAGCAAACATATTGGTCTGGGGACTGAATTCTTAGAAAGTAATGCTTAGTAGTTTTGATGTGTGATTCTCTCATATCCAGACGAAATTTGACCTTTTCTACCCAGCTTCGGCTTTGCTTACCAAAACATTTTGCTTCTGATAGCCCCCACCCCACCCTTTCTTTTTTATAAACAGCTCTCTTGATTAGGGTGTCAGAAAGATGGCCCCAAATCTTAATTTATTCTATGATGTTTGCCTGACCAACAGGAAGCTCACTCTGCATTGCTATTCCCAACAGTTAGCTTTTAAGCTATCAGTTCTGTCCTCTCTCTACCCTGCTATAATCTCTTAATTCTACTTTATGTAGTCAGAGCAGATACATGTATCTATTGCTTGAACAGAACTCTTACCTGGGAATAGAATGTCAGTTCTTCTATCTTGCAAACATTACTAGTCTCTGTAACAGATTCTTTTGGGATATTTTTTAATAAAAAGTAGGTGGCTGAAGAAGTGCTACTTAAAATTGCTCTATTTCCCACCAGGCACATTAAACCACAACACTACACTTACCCAGTTTTCTACTTAAATAAGCTGGACAAAGGAAGCCAGTAGATGTCAGTCTGGGTAATAAAAGTAGTTAATGACTTAGTGACTTGAATGGAGGTAAGTAGCTCCAAATGTTGATTATTCTTCAAATTATAGGGTTTTTGTGTTACTTGTTTTAAGGTTAAAAAGTTCCACTTAACATCCTAATACAATATTTGAAATCCAACTTAAATATATAATCACAAATGTCCACGAAGAAATGGAATCAAATCTATACATTTTAGCATTTTTGTAAACATAAAATATGTAGTACAAAGCAAAGACAACCTGAATGTTTAATGTAAAAAAAGAGAATTATTCTAAAGCTAAACTTAAGAGTTCCCCCAGCCTCCATTGAAATGAGACTTTTCTAAGGTCTAAGATCACCCCTGGCAGTGTGTTCATATGACCATATGTTTTTGTAAAAATCTGCAAAAGTGAGATATTTTAACAGCAGTTGGTTAAGACTTTTTTCTTTCCAACTTCCCCCAAAATATAGATAGTATCTTAGTATATATGGCCCTGCTTGTGCCATATGAAGCCTGATGATTTCAAGCAAACTGAGATGGTGGCTGATAGTTAAATGGACTAAAGAAAAAAGTATTGAAGTTATAAAACTGATATTCCCAGGTTCACAAATTATTCAATATATCAGTTGCTAGATCCTAAGAATTAATTGCTTACAGATTCACACAGATGAATGCAATGTAACAATATGTCAAAACTTTTTTCATTATTCTTTTGCATACCTTAATTTCTGATTAATTTTGTATATTTAAAGAATTATCAACCATACCTAAGTTTGGTTATTATAGAAAAGGCATATCCTAGTGAAAACAAACACTTAACCTGTGTAGTAGGCAATTGCCCCTCTCAGATGTCCACATATTAATCCCTGAAACCTGTGAATTTATTACTTTTAAAAGTGGCTTTGCAGATGTGATTAAGGATTTTTAGATGGGGAGATTATCCTGGAATACCTGAGTGGGCCCAATGTAATCACAAGGATCCTTATAGGGAAAGAGGGAGGCAGTAGCGTCATGGGCAGAGAAGGAGATGTGATGACAGAAGCAGAGGGGTGAGGAGGGAGGGAGGGTGTCAGGGAGAAAAGGAAGAGGGAGAGAGAGATGTGAAGATGCTGTACTATTGGCTCTAATGATGAAGTAAAACATTACAGTTGGCCTCTAGAAGCAGAAAAAGACAAAGAAATAGATTCCTACTTAGGGCCTTTAAAAGGATCATAGCCTTGCCATCACATTCATTTAAGTTAATAAAACCTGTTTCCAACCTTTGACCTCCAGAAGTGTGATGTAATCCATTTGTGTTGTTTTGAGCCACTAAGTTTGTGGTCATTTGTTACAACAATAGGAAACTAATACAAACCAAAAGAAAATGTTTGTGGTATTTGTCAGGCTTAAATTATTAATTGTTTATATTGTCATTGAAAATCAATATCCATTTGTTTGAAATTTTGCATTGCTAATTTTGTATTGTTTTTTAAAAAAATAAAAGCTGTATAAACACATGACTCACAGAGATTGTATCTTTTCTTGCATAAAAGAGTGGTTAAATTTTTCAGAATTTTTCCTTTTAAAATAATTATAGTAGTCTACTTATGAAATGGATATTATTCTTTTGGAAAGTACTTTCACAAAGACCTAAGCTGTTATGTAATTCATACTCTTATTTAATTGTATGTACCTGTCGAGCAAATAATATATATACATTCAACAAGACAGCTATTCTTTCACAGTACAAGCATTTTTCCATATGAAACAACTACATATTGTTTTTCTAACACCATAAAGGATTTCCTATGGAAGTTTAGCAATAAGTCAAACCAGATGCTCCACTTCAAGAATAAAGAGTAGCTTGGCACTAGTATTATAAAGCTGTCTACTTGCTTTTATTTAGAAGT
Organism: Pongo abelii; assembly: GCF_028885655.2. Taxonomy (NCBI): domain Eukaryota; kingdom Metazoa; phylum Chordata; class Mammalia; order Primates; family Hominidae; genus Pongo; species Pongo abelii. The sequence goes on from NC_071996.2 coordinate 87,359,549, forward strand.
CATTAAGCACCACAGTAAAGTAACTACTGCTGTTCAAGATATTATTATCACCTTGCATAGACAGTCAGTATAGGAGATAACACAATAATAATGAATCTTATATTTATATGGCAAAAGTGTTATTAAAGAAAGCAAATACAGTATGTTCTCCAGAATTTGACCGCTTATATTTTAATATATATAAACTAGTTAACAAGTTAAGCTCAATGGGGATTGATTAACTTAATGATTCAGTATCATATTCGTTTTTGAAATATAACTCAATTTAATACTTTATATATCCTGTTCTTATTAAAATGTCTTTAGTAAAAGCATGCAAGGGCTTTCTTGTTGGGAACTATCTCACACATCGTGATTAGGGTGTCAGAAAGATTGAATGATTATTTGCTTGTTTTTAAAAGACAGCAAGATCTATAGGAAGTTATTTAAGATCATAGACTTAGCATGCACTCATTGACTAGTTGATAGATAATGATATGTTAAGGAAATACCAAGAAAGATTGTTAATTTGCATCTATTGTGCCTGATGGGAAATGAAAACAAATAACACTTTGATTCTTAAATTCCACTACTATTTGAAAACACTGGAACTCTTCGGTTTGTATTTTAAGCTATTTTATTTCTCATCCATTTTTATAATTCTAACATGGATTATGAAATAAAGTTGAAGCAAGTGAAAATTATTTTTATTATTTTCCAATAGCTCTTAATTTTTTATATATGCATGTACACGTATACCCACTGCATAAATTGTACAGAAAGAAAAAAATTACTTTGCTGATAGTAGAAAAGACTGAAAAATTGTGCCTTTAATCAAATGTTCATTGACTCAATGGCTTTTTTTTTAATGTTTCTTCCATTAAAACAGAACTAATACTATGCCACTGAAATGCTGACTTTTATTTTCTTGTTTTCTTTTGTGTCTGTGTGTGAGAGAGGGAGAGAAAGAGAGAGAAATATTTGTGTTTTTTTCTCTCTCTCAACTAGGTGCTTGGGCTAGGACAAAGCATCGTGAGACTGGCTCTAGGGCTGTGTGTGTGTGTGTTTGTGTGTGTGTGTGTGTGAGAGAGAGAGAGAGAGGTAAATATTTGTGTTTTCTCTGTCAACTAGGTGCTTCTTCTAGGACAAAGCATTGTGAGATTGGCTTTAGGGCTGTGTGTGTGTGTGTGTGTGTGTGTGTGTGTGTGCGCGTTCGTGTGTTCCCCCAGTCATAATGAAAAATTGTTCCAAAGCAGTGTGTGTACTTCACTGTTTTTTCTTCATTATTTGTCCTAGATCCTTTTTTTTGTCTTCAAATCATTTAATGCTTCTAATTATGAAGGCGATTGATGAACCTACATTGACAATCATTATTACCCAGAGATTATAGTTTACATTATGGTTCACTAGTGGTATTGTATGTTCTAAGAATTTGGATCAATGTATAATGAAATGTCTCCATCATTATATTATCATAGTCGTTTTACCACTTAAAAATTCTCTCTATCTACTCATTCCAGGTATTACTTTTTAAAATAAATTATGATATTTCAGCTCAGAATAACTATATCTCTGATATACACTCTTGCTATTTGAAATCAATGTCATTTTAAAATGTTGTGTAGAATATTTTTAAATTGCTTTCATAGTGATGATCTATGTGGTTTCAATAGTTTCTGAAATAATATCAGTTTCTTAATCTGCACGTTATTCAAATATGTCTTATTTTATTTTTAATTGCAGTGGATTGAGTTTAAAATTAAAACCCTCTTTTTAGAATTAGGGGCATTTTTCATTTAAGAGACCAATTTTTATCTGCTGTAGGTGGTTCCTTTAGAACTCATGATAATTATATAGTAAATGAGGAGCAGATGAGATGTGAATTATTTCATGAAGTCTTTTCCCCAAACGTGGTACATTTTTTTAGGCAGAAGGAAACTGAGCATTATTTGAAAAATGCACAGTGTTTACATTGAAAACTTGGTACTCTCTGGAGAAATAGACTTAGGAGAATATTTCCAATAAAATCTGGATTATTATATTTAAGACTTTTCCATATTTGCTGCAAAAGATGTTTTCTGTTTAATGACAATTTAACATTTTATTGCTGTATTCCAAATATAAAAAATATAATATTGTAGTGTTTTAATCTGAAATTAGTTATGGCCAGGTTCCTAATCTGTTACTAATTCTGTTCAAAACAGGAAAAGAGACAGTGCAGTAACTTAAAGCAGATTTATCTTGTGTGCATTTCTACTCAGAGTTAATATGTTATAAAATACTCTGCAGGCATAATAGATTCTTCTCCTATTTTTAGAAAATAGCTTTTTAAGGTATTTTATAATTATTGCACTTAATAATTAAGCTATTTATTTTGAACTAGCTATTTAAATACAACATAATGAAAGTTGTAACTAATGTTTTTCTGGGCCACTGTAGCTTGAGGGTGCAACTAAATCATAAAAGCGGAATCAAACAAATTTTCTAATCCAGTCCTCACACACACACAATTGAGAAACTCCTACTCCTTCATATAACTTTTTACCATTACATTCTGCACCCCTGGGAAACTGAAGAATGGTGTTTTCCTTCTTATGACCTCCAGTAATGGTCAGGTATATTCTCAGTCAGTTAAGCTTGTCAGTATTGTAAAGAACCTTCCCCTTGTCTGAACTTGGCTATATAGATTTCCTGCATCACAGAGAACTTGCCATTCAACCCTGTTGTTGGGTGCCAGTTAATATCCCCCTGCTGTAAAATGTTCTCTGATCCTCCTCCTTGTGCAACAATATAGAGCTGTCAAGTTTGCTCAGGTTTCACAGAGATTTTTCAAACTATGACTCTTCCATTTAACTTATTATTTATTCCATCCTCTCCAACCATAGATAAAAATCCATTGAGGTATGATTAGGGAACAATCTGGATGACAGACTTGGGGCTTCAAAATTCACATTTATTTGGTGACATGCAGACTTTGTATGTGGATCAAGATTGCATCGAGGTTCATTGGTCTACCTCTGATGCAACAGTCATAGACAATTTTCAAAGACTGCAAAATTGAGGCTCCTAATCTAGGATCTTTCATTCTCAGAGACCTCATAATGTGTGGTATAAAAAATACCTTAGGTCTGTGGGTATGTTTTTATTCATTTTTATGGGTATTCTTTAGTCAGTACAAACTTCAGAATTTGAAGTTCAAAAGAATTTTCATCAGATTTTAATTACATTTACATAATTAGTGAGTATATACATTTGGCTGCAATGTATAACTTTCTAGATTTTATGTATATAACCTTAAGTGGCCTTCTATTATGGATTGTCACTGAAGGTGATTCATAAAACCATTTCCAACGTCTTGCCTCCATTTTTCTCATTATGTATATTTTGTGAGAAAAAAGAATGCACGTTTCAATGGTTAAAAATCACAGATATTTTTATCTTCATCACATAATTGATGCTTACGATACACTATTCCTATTTCCAAAGGCTACATGCACACATTTAGCTTTCTTTACTCTTCATGAGGCCTCCATTCCCGTAAGGTTGATATAGGGAAGCAGATATAATCTTAGACACATAATTCCACTTTAAAGTCACAGTTTATACTATTTAAGTTGTTTCTCATCAAATCACACTCTTACAAGCTTGAGTTCATCACTTTGTTAGGTATGTTCTATAACTTACTTCATGAATCAGCTTCTCTAGGAAGCCCCCTCCTTTGTTTTTTTTTGAGACAGAGTCTCACTTTTTCACTCAGGCTGGAGGGCAATGGCATGCTCTCGGCTCACTGCAACCTCTGCCTCCAGGATTCAAGAAATTCTCTTGTCTCAGCCTCCCAAGTAGCTGGGATTACAGGTGCCCACCATCTCGCCCAGCTAATTTTGGTATTTTTAGCAGAGACGAGGTTTCACCATGTTGGTCAGGCTGGCCTCAAACTCCTGACCTCAGGTAATCCACCCGCCTTGGCCTCGCAAAGTGCTGGGATTACAGGTATGAGCCACCGCGCCTGGCCTAGGAAGCCCTTTTCAAACATTGACGATTCAGGAGATTAACCTCCTCAGTGTCACCCAAATATGCTTTGTGAAACTTTATGGCTGTTCTTAATATATACTTTTGATTTTTCAGTTTCCTCGCTCCGTTTGATATTGATGTTCTTCAAGATTGAGAATATGTTTAATATTTTTTATTTTTAGAAACAAAGAATGCCTATTACATAAATGCATGAGAAAGAAGACAAAAGAAAATATATTAAAATAACAAAAGGTTGTCATGATTAAGACATTTTAATTTCATCTGTATTTTGAGTGTTTAAATTCATAAATTTTTATTTTGGAGGAGGATAGAAAAATAGAGATCAAGGGCCAGGTGTGGTGGCTCACGCCTGTAATCCCAGCTCTTTAGGAGGCCAAGGCAGGCAGATCACGAGGTCAAGAGATCAAGACCATCCTGGCTAATATGGTGAAACCCCGTCTCTACTAAAAATACAAAAAATTAGCCGAGCGAGGGGGCAGGTGCCTGTAGTCCCAGTTACTCAGGAGGCTGAGTCAGGAGAGTGGCGTGAAACCCAGAGGCAGAGCTTGCAGTGAGCCGAGATAGCACCACTGCACTCCAGCCTGGGCGACAGAGTGAGACTCCGTCTCAAAAAAATAAATAAATTAAATAAATAATTAAAATAAAAATAAAAAAAATAGAGATCAAGGTAAGTACTTTAAGTAAAAGTATAACATTTTAATAATGTCCTGTGAAATAAAGATTACCATTTCTCCTCCTCCTCCTCCTTCTTCCTCATTCTTCTTTTCCCCTGCTCCTCCTCCTTCTTTTTTTTCTTTGGTAAAAATGTCAATAATGTCCCTTGCCTAGAATCATAATTCATCAGTATTTTTACACATATATGAGTTCCAAAGTATAGAATTATCAAGGCTAGAATTATATGTGTACTTTTTCCAAATTTTAAAAAGTCATTCATTATATGACTTCATTGATGAATTCTATAAACATTTTACAAATAAATAGTACCAATCAATACCATATAATTTATTTTAGAATATAAAGGAACAGAAAACACTTGCTCACTTATTTTATGAAGCCAGTGCTTCCTTAGTAACAAACACCAGACAAAAAACATTACAGAAAACTACAGACCAATATTCCTTATTAACATAGATACTAACATTATTAACAAACTGTGAGTAATTGAATAATAAAGATGATATATAATATCAAGTGATGAGTTGTGAGGTTTATCTCATGAATGCAAGATTTGTTTAATATTCAAAAACATTTTATTCATTATATTAGAATAAAAGATAAAAGACAAATGATTATCACAATATGCTTAGAAATAAGTTTGTACAAAGTTTATGATAATGGCTTTAAGCAAACGAAATACATGGAGCATTTCCCGTCCTGAAAATGAACATCCATGAAAAATCCACAATTTACATCATACTTTAAGATGAAAAGACTGACTTATTTCTTTCTAAGTTTGAGAATAAGGCAACGATGCCCAATCTTTCCACTTTTCTTTTTAAAACATTTTTATTTTATTTACCCTGATATGGAGTCTTGCTCTGTCAGCCAGGCTGGAGTGCAGTGGCACAATCTTGGCTCACTGCAACCTCCGCCTCCTGGGTTCAAGCAATTCTCCTGCCTCAGCCTCCTGAGTAGCTGGGATTACAGGAGCTGGCCACTATGACAGGCTAATATTTGTATTTTTGGTAGAGATGGGGTTTCACTATGTTGACCAGGCTGCTCAAACTCATGACCTCATGATCTGCCCACCTCGGCTTCCCAAAGTGCTGTGATTACAGGCGTGAGCCATCATACCCAGCCAACACTTTTAATATTGTACAAATTGCTAATATAAAGCTAAACAACTGATATATGGAGCAGCAGGCATGGATCCCAAAACATTATGCTGAACCAAAGCATTTAGAAACAAAGTATAATCTATAATGACAGAAAGCTGATCAGCAGTTGCTTGGGGCCAAGGATGAAATTGACTAGGAAGAGAAACAAGGAGCTTTGTGGAGTAATGGAAATGTTTTATGTCCTGATTGTGGTGGTGGTTGAGCAGGTGTACAAATTTGTCAACTCAAAAATGTATGCTTAAAATGATTACATTTTATCATATTTAAATCATATCTTGAAATATGTATTTAAAAAAGAAATTGCACTGTTTCATTATAGTCCAGAAATATGTACACATATATATCATTGCACAAAATAGCAAATTATGTATAAAAGAGCACATTCAATTGTTTCTTAAATATTAAAGCTTTGTGACTTTGCCAGGAAAGTTTCCAACATATGTCTAATCTTTTTATAGTGCTTTGAGTAAGATTTTCTAGAATTTAATTGCAACATATGCAGTAAGTAAGAATGTTTTCTTCAACACAGATATAAGCTATTTACAATAGGTTTCTTGCCTTTGTTGACTATCTGGAATTAGAAAACAAATATTTTTGTATTAATGTAAAATAGGTCTTTTGTCCTAACAGCTTTGTTAGAATATTGACAGGAGAAATGAATGTCACTGATCTCATCGATTTTATAATCTGAGATATTATCTCCTTTAACTTTTAATGTCTATCTGTCTTCTCATCAAGCTCACACACACGGGCACACATTCATGCACATGAACATGCATTCTTGATGTTTCTCATTCACATGGCTAAGGATTTTCTTACAGTGTAGAAAGGCCCCAAAATACATACAAATTGAAATGTTTGTAGGCACTATTTTTTTCCTGAGAGTAAATTTAATTATATAATTTCATATGTGTTACTGATGTATTTCAAGGTATTAAATTGTTTAATGAGTTCCCTAACTTTATGACCTACTAAGAGTAACACTGTTTTCTTTTGTTAATATTTGTGCCTAAACTGTCTTCAAGTAGCCATTACTCACCATTTCTACCCTCCATTCATATCCTTTCCCTTCCCTTTTCTTTGCTTTCCTTTCCATGGATATTATCTTATTTATTGAATCAGACATACTAGCTGAGGACATATTATTCTTCAAAACAGAAAGGATGGTTTAAAGTTCAGAGTTTACTTGACTCTATGTATCAACATCTTCATAACCTGTAATTGTTTTAAAAATTCATTAGTTGAGATATAAGAGGAAAAAGAACTATAGAAGTAAGACAGTATACTCCTTTCCCCTTCCATTTTGTTTTCTTTATTCTCTCTTTCAACATTATCTTCTGTGGGTGTATGACAACCAGTTGCTGGCCAAGCCAAGTTTCATTAGTGGCTCTGGCAACATTCCCAACTCATTCCTCCTACTACCCACGTTTTATACCCACATTTTAAGGATAACAATTATAGAAGCTCTTGTGTGCCAAGGATGGAAGAAGTCTAAAGAGCACATTCTTAAGACCATATTCTCAACGATTATTCCTGTATTCTAATAAAGCTAGATTGCTTGCATGTTGAAAACAAAATCTTTTAGAATGACAACTGCCAAATTTTCTTGATATGGTAATGGATAATGGAGTCATATATATTGAAGAGAATAGATGTTAATTGATATGAAATTTTCATAAACATAAAAACAATTATAGTTCTCTTTTATTGATCTACAGCTTCTCTAATAAACACTCTATCTAGAATGGTAAAAATATGGATGAAAAATTGTAGACAGAATCTCACATTAAAAGCACATCTACTAGTGGCATGGCATAAAAGATGAGATCCTGATTGAAAATATTATGTAATGCCCTACATTTTTTATTTTCCTTCATGCATTTAATAAATATTTATTACTTTTCTTTTTATTTGTTTTCTTTCTGTGATAAAGGACAGCAAGTTATAATGCAAAATATAGTATAGTAAAAGGTTCTTATTTTTGTTTCTCATTTGTTTGTCATATGGTCTTGGTCAAGTCATGTAAACATTTTGAACCTTGGATTTCTTTTCCCATAAATGGGAATAAAAATACTGTCTAGAAGCCTTTTCTCATAGTAATGTTGTGAAGAATGTACAATATACTTGATAAATTTGCTTTGAAAAATTAAAGAGATATACTCATTGTAGTTACTATCAATTCCCTGAAATTGTCTTATTCTTACAGTATACTTATAACTCAGGAGTTATAAATCTATTTTACTATACAATTCAAATAAAACTGTATCAAAACATTTCCTGGCTTTTCCCCTAGTTAAGAATGCAGAATCAAGAAACACTTTATTGTGGATTCTTCTAATCATAATGTTACATATTGAGAAAATTACTTACCTTGTAGAAAGTAAATGCTCTTGTAATTTTTGTACATGTAAATTTTATGTGAACATGTGCATATAAATTTATATAGACATGTATAAATATATATACATATCAATATATAAAATGTGGATATGTATATGTTTTATATAATATAAAGTATAATATAAACAATAATTTTAAAAAGGCATTGGAAAACCAAATAGAACCTAACTGACAATATGGGTTCCAGGTGTTAAGAATAACCCATGCATTCATGTCTCCTATAAATATATACACCTACTATGTACCAATAATAATTTTTTAAAAAGAATAACCCATGCAAAAAACTTCTATTACTAGCATGATTCTAAAAATATTTACCATAAAATTCTCAAACTACTCTAAAATGCCTTTTAGGTGAATCATGTTAATTCAGTTATTTGTTTTTATTGGAGTGTAGGATGTGGAATTAGGAATTCCGTCTTCAACCTTCTGAAAAAAATACTGAAGTAAATATGCAAAAATTTAACTGTCAGGGTTAGAGGTACAAAGACAAGAACCAAGGAGAGATATGAAGATTGCAATACAGCTATATATCATATATATATAAAAAATACCTGATCTGTTACATGGCATTGAAGTGCAATTGAAAGGAAGCAACTAAATAGATTTTGAAAATAGTATTTATAACCCATGCAGAAGCAATAATATTTGTGTGGCTATTATTTTATTTTTTATATTTTTGTGTTTTAGTAATATTTTAAACCAGTTTTCTTTTCTAAATATAAGGTAAGTTATTATAAAATAAAATATTAAAAGGCATAAAAAGTCATCCTGGTGATTTATAAAATTAAAAAATCTATAATTATTTGTTTGACAGTTAACTTCAAGTTTTATGTTTCTCAATTAAAAAAAACCTGTATAGACATTCTATGTCCTGTAATGATGTCATCATTAAATCTTATACTAATGTTTAGTATTTGCATCTGAGGTAGAACTTCTTTGTTCCTTCTTTAACCTACTATGTAAATGAAGATAAGACACTCTTTCAAATTATATGAAAGCATTACAAGGCGTGAAGAGATAAACAAGATACTGATTGCTCAAAGAGATTTAAAACTCTGTTTCATACCTTGCTTTTCATTTTAAGAATTATCAAAAGAGACCATGTTAGGGAAACATTTTAGATAAATATTATTCTTTTATTTTTTAAGTTCTGATGTTTAATATTGTACCACACTGGGGCAGCAGTCAGCAAGATTAGTTTTCTTAAATAAAAATCTGTCACAATTACCTGGTGTTTGGCTTTTATTTAGAAGGCTAATAGTAAGTTTACATTTCCTTTTTTCATATATTTGGCTTCATAATTATCACCTGTTTGTAGTGTAATTGTGAGAGGATAATTCCTAGACACTTCTGATTCATCAAAGCTCTTTGTGTACCAGATCAGCCTCTAAAATCCTGTAAATGACATAAGCCCATTAATGTAAGATATCTCTTACATATTTATTTTAAAATTAATGATGATAAGCAACACAATTATTTCTATAGTTTCATTTGTATTATCTGTCTCCCATTTCAACATTTTGTCCTCATATGTTATTATGGTAATAACATCCACATAGAAAGGAAATTAATTTCAAATATACTTTCCTCTGATACTAATGTTACTTACTGCCATAGTTTTCTATTTTACATTGATGATATATTGAAAATGTCTACAGTACAAATATTAAAAGGGCAAAAGTTTTTCTCTGGTATATTTCTAAAGTATAATGACCAAAATAGGCCAGTTTATTAGCAAAATAAAGTGACTTTCTGTTTTTCATAGTGGGAGGTGATGAACGTTTTTAAATATTCATTTGTTAGATATAGTTGTTTATTATTTTTTAAAGTTCCAGAGGGAAACTAGTTGATAATAAAAGTATAACACTGAATTGAAAAAGAAAAGCTGATAACATTGTTGGAATATAATAGGTAGAGAATATTATAAGCTATGACAGCAAGATACGTCATTTAATAAAACATTTTAGGGATCTTTTATTTTCCCAAAGATGGTGGATTAGAGGCTTTCAGCATGCCTTAGCCTCTTGGAAATAGCAAGATAGTACATAAAGATCAACTCTGTGAGCTCTAATTCAAGAAGGAAAATGGAAATGCACCAGAATTGTGAAGGACATCCTAGGTCCCAGGGAGGGGAACACTGGAAAATAGTTCCCATAAAGATGTGTGGCTGATAAAAGTAAGTGAAGCCCCAGTACATGAGAGAGGCAGAGAGCCTCCCTCTGGAGTCACCTTTCCACTGGGCTTTTGGGCAAGTCAGGCTGAGGGAGAGCGCTTTGTTTTTCTCAAGTCCTGGAGTGAGCTTGTGAGAGGCTTGGAGATACTGTAAGGGAAACACACCTGGAAAAGCTGCAGATATTTTCCCAGACCCAAGACTGAGAGCAGAGGCCATTTTTAGCCAAGCACATACATACAAAGTCAGCCATTTTTTGGTAACTCAGCAGCATGACCACATGGCTTTTAAATTTTGGGCCAGAGATTGGAGTGCCATAGCTGGAGTGGGGTAAGGACTTCCACAGCCAGAACTATGTAAAGTGCCTCAGCAGTCAGCAGTGGAATTGTGCTCTGGCCTGTTGTAAGCCTGGGGCAGGAAGAGCGCTATTACAGCTGTAGTTTCTCTTCGGCAGTGAGACTTGCAGCCACGTGCAGCTTGGTGACCTGGAACTGGTCTGCATATGCCATTGCTAGGTGCTCCAGCCTGCTCCCTTGAGATATTGGTGCATCAGGGCCCTCTGTGGTTTATGCCCAGGCAGAGCTCCAAGCATTCAGAGCACTTGCTCAACTGGATCAGCACCTGACCTTCCTGTGCAGAGATCTTGGTGCAAGGGGGCCCTGCCTGCTGCATACCCAGGCAGAACTCCAGGCATTCAGAGCACCTGCTCACTTAGATCAGCAGCCTGAGCTCCCCCACAACTCCTGTGCAGAGATTAGCTGCCAGGGGCTCTCTCTGTTCCATGCTCAGACAGATGTCCAAGTATCTGGAGAATATACTCTCCTGGATTAGGAATTTAGACTACCCCCCATCCCTTTGCAGATAACTTAAGGCCAAGGAGATTTCTCACCTCCATGCCTAGGCAAACCTCTGAGCATTTGGTGGCCAGACACTGTATTCTCTCTTTGGCACTGGTGTTTCCGCCTCCATCAGAGGACTTGTCAGCAGACTTGCCTGATCCAGCTCCACTCATCTTGGCCCCTGCCACCTGGGGAGTGAGCAGGGAGCTCAGATCACTGTGCATTCCAAGCATCAGCCCATTGCCTGAGGTAATATAGACAATTGCTGGTAAACGAGGATCAAGTGTACACCCAACCATGTTTGCCGCAGCTAGCTCTTACTTATAAAAACCATCAACTGGCTTGTAGATCAAACTACACAGGCCAATATAAACCTGTCTAAAGAAATGCATAGGTTTATAGAAGTTAAGCCAAAACAGCCTACCCAGTATTCACTATAGTTGCACCCGTAGGAAGGAGGAGATAGGAAAAGGGAAAGAAAAAACAACAATGATAATATGGGGGTGGGGGTGGGCAAAGAAAAACCCTACCCTACCCTCACTAAAATGATTACAAAACTTGTAATTGCCAGCATCTCCAGATGCAAAAGAAGCAGTGCAAGAATTCTGGCACCATAAAAACTCTGAATGTAGTGACGCCAACAAAGGATCACATTAGATCTCTTACAGTGGTCCCTAACCAAAATGGAAACTTATAAATGATGGATAAAGATTTCACAGCTTGGATTGCAAGGAAGCTCAACAAGATCCAATACATGGTTGAAAATCAACACAAATCAATCTAAAGCAGTCCAGGAAATGAAGGAAGAGATAAACATTATAAAAATAAATCATTCAGAGCATCTAGAATTGAAAAACTCACTTAAGGAATTTTAAAATAAAATACAAAGATTTATCAACAGATTGGATCAGGCAGAAGATAGAATGTCAAAGCATAAAGACCTGTATTTTGAACTAACTCGGAAAGACAAAGAAAAAAAATGTTTTTAAAAAGGATAAATTCTTCAAGAAATGTGGGATTATGTAAAGTGACCAATCTTACAAAATATTGGTATTCCTGAGAGAGAAAGAAAAAAGGTAAACCACCTGGAATACATATGTGAGGTAATAATTCAAGGAAATTTCCCTGATCTTGCTAGAGAGTAGACATCCAGATAGGAGAAATTCAGGAACACTTGCAAGATATGCTACAAGTTGAATCTCACCAAGGGACATAGTCATCAAACATTCTACGGTCAACACTAAAGAAAAAATGTTAAAGACAGCTAGATAAAAAGCTCAAATAATGTACAAAGGGAACTCCATCAAGCTAACAGCAGAATTCTCAGCAGAACAAAGGCCAGATGGGGGCTCAATTTGCACATGTCCCCTAGAACTTAAAGTATAATAATTAAAAGAAAAGAAGAGAAAAGAAATGCCAACCAAGAATTTCATATCTTGCTAAACTAAGCTTCATAAATGAAGGGGAATTAAAATCTTTTCCAACCAAGCACTAGATAATTTATTAACCCTAGAACAGCCATACAAGAGATTTTTAAGGGAGTTCTACACATAGAAGCAAACAAATAATACCTGCTACTACAAGAACACAATTAAATACATAGCCCACAGGTCATATAAAACAATCACGCAATAGAAACTCAAAACCAACCAGCTAACAACTTATTGATAGGATAAAAATCTCACATATCAATATTAATCATGAAAGTAAACAGTGTAAACTTCCCACTTAAAAGACATGGACTAACAAGTTGGATTAAAAGCAAAAACAACAAAACAAACAAACTAAAAAAAACAAGACCCATAATCCGTTGTCTTCAAGAGATAACACCTTACATGTGTTGAAACCCATAGGCTCACAGTAAAGGGTTGGAGAAATATCTACCATAGAAATGAAAAAAAAGAGCAGGGGATGCTATTCTTATATCAAATAAAATAGACTTTGAAATAACAATTGTCAAAAAAGGTGAAGGGCATAACTTATGATAAAGGATCCAATTTAAAAAGAAGACTTAACTAAACTATATGTATACTCACCAATTATTGGAATACCCTGATTTACAAAACAAGTACTTCTAGACCTAAGAAAATACTTACACAGCTATACAAGAATAGTGCAGGAATTTTAGCACCCAGTGTCAGCATTAGACAGATTATTGAGGCAGAAAATTAACAAATTCTGGACTTAAACTTGACACTTGACCAACTGAACCTAATAGACAGTTACAGAATACTCCACTCAAAACCCATGGAATATATATTATTGTAATCTGCACATGGAACACACTCAAAGATCAAATAAACACTTAGCCACAAAGCAAGTCTCAATAAGTTAAAAAAAATCGAAATTATATTAGCCATACTCTTGGAAGATAGTAGAGTGAAAATAGAAATCAGTACCAAGATCTCTCAAAACCATGAAATTACATAGAAATTTGACAACTTGATTGTAAATGACATTTGAATAAATAATAAATTAAGGCAGAAATTTTAAAAAAATCTTTGAATAAATGAAAATAATAACAAAACATACCAAACTCTGTGGGATGCAGCAAAAGCTGTGTTAAGAGGAAAGTTTATAGCACTTAATGCCTACCTCAAAAAGTGAGAAAGACTGATAATTAATAATCTAACATTACACTCAGAGGAACTAGAAAAACAAGGAGAAACTAACCCCAAAGCTACCAGATGAAAAGAAATAACTAAAATCAGAACAGAACTGAATGAAATTGAGAATGCATACAAAGAATTAACAAAACCGAAGCTTGGTTATTTGAAAGGATAAACAAGATTGATAGACTGACAACTACATTAGGAAAGAAACAGAGAAGATCCAAATGAGCACAATAAAAAATGACAAAGGTGACATTACAACTAATCCTCCAGAAATACAAAAGATCCTCAGAGACTATTATAAATACCCCTATACACACAAACTAGAAAACAGAGGAAATGGATAAATTATTCTAGAATTTCCTCTGGAAGAACACAGTCTCCCAAGACAGGAAGTAATTAAAAGTCTCCTAAGTCAGGAAGTAATTAAAGCTCTGAACAGACAAATATACTGTTGTGAAATTGAATCAATTATTTAAAAAACCTACAAATCAACCAAAAAAAAAAAAAAGCCCAGGACCAGATGGATTCACAGCTATATTTCAGCAGAAGTACAAAGACAAACTAATACCAATTCTATTACAAAAAATTCGAGAAGGGACTCCTTTCTAACTAATTCCATAAATCCAGCATCACCCTAATACCCAAACCAGGCAAACACACAACATAAAAAAGAAAACTGTAGGTCAATATCGCTGATGAACATAAAGGAAAAATCCTCAAGAAAATAATAGCACCCAAATCCAACAGCACATCAAAAAGTTAATTCACTATGATCAAGTAGGCTTCATTGCTGGGATTCAAGATTGGGTCAATATACACAAATCAATAAATGTGATTCATTATATAAACAGAATTAAAACCGAAAGGCATAGGATCATCTCAGTAGGTGAGGAAAAAGCTTTTGACAAAATCCAAAATCCCTTCATGACAAAAACTCTTCAGAATCTAAGAATTAAGGTAACATACCTCAAAATAATAAGAACCATCTATGACAAACCTGTAGTGAACATCACTCTGAAAGGGCAATAACTGGAAGCATTCTCCTGGAGATCTAGAACAAGACAAGGGTGCCCACTTTCACTGCTCATATTCAGCATGATAGTGGAAGTGCTAGCCAGAGCAATCAGGCAAGAGAATGAAGTGAAAGGCAACCAAATAAGATAAAAAGTAGCCAAGCTATCTCACTTCAGAGATGATATAATTTTATACCCAAAAAGCGCTAAAGACTCCTCCAAATAGCTCCTGGAACTGATAAATAACTTCAGTAAAGTTTCAGAGTACACAATCAGTAGCATTTCTTAACATCTGAGAGCCAAACCAAGAACACAATCCCATTTACAACAGCTAAAACTGAAACAAAACAAAACAAATAACCAAACAAAAACCTAGGAATACATGTAACCAGAGTTGAAAGGTCTCTGCAGGGAAAATTATAAAATACTGATGAAAGAAGTCATACGTGACACAAATGGAAAAACATTTTATGATCATGGATTGGAAGAATCATTATTGTTAAAAACACTGCCCAATTAAGCTACACATTCAATGCTTTTCTTATCAAACTACTAATGTCATTTTTCACAAAACTAGAAAAATCTATTCTAAAATGTATATGGTATCAAAAAGAGCCTGAATAGCCAAAGCAATCCTGAGCAAAAAGAACAAAGATATATCACATTACCCAACTTCAAATTATACTATAAGGCTATTATAGCCAAAACAGCATGGTACTGGTATGAATTCAGATACATAGACCAATGGAATACAATAGAGAACACAGAAAAAAAGCCATACACCTACAACCATGTGATCCTTGAAAAGGTGACAAAAACAAGCAATGGGGAAAGGACTCCCTATTCAGCAAATGGTGTTGGGATAACTGGCTAGCCATATACAGAAGGTGGAAACTAGAGCCTTACCTTTTACCATACACAAAATTAACTCAAAATGGATTAAAGATTTAAATGTAAGACCTCAAACTTTAAGAAGCCTAATTAAAATCTAGGAAACAGTATCCTGAACATTGGCCTTGGGAAAGAATTTATGACTAAGTCCTCAAAAGCAATTGCAACAAAAACAAAAATTGGCAAATGAGACCTAATTAAACTAACAAGCTTCTGAACAGCAAAAAAAAAAAAAAAAAAACTATCAATAGAATAAACAGACAACCTACACAATGGGAGAAAATATTCAGAAACTACATATCTGACAAACATATCTATATCTGGAATCTATAAGGAAACTAAACATTTGAATATGCAAGAAACAAACAACTTTATTTAAAAGTAGGCAAAAAACAGGAACAGACACTACTCAAAAGAAGATACACAAGTGGCCAACAAACATGAAAAAATGTTCCATATCACTAATCATCAGAGAAATGCAAATCAAAATCACAGTGAGATACCATCTCACACTACTCAGAATAAATATTATCAATAATTCAAAAAATAATAGATGCTGGCAATGCTGTGGAGAAAGGGAATGCTTATACACTGTTTGTGGGAATACAAATTATTTCAGCTTCTGTGGAAAGCAGTTTGGAGGTTTCTCACAGAAGTTATAACAGAGCTACAGTTCGACTCAGCAATCTCATTACTGGATATATATCCAAAAGAAAAGTTGTTCTGAAAAAAAGACACATGCACTCATATTTTCACTGTAGAACATTCACAATAGCAAAGATATGCAATCAACATTGGTACCTATCAGTGGTGGTCTGTATAAAGAAAATGTGGTAAATATGCACTATAGACTATGATGCAGCATAAAAAAGAACAAAACCAAGTTTTTTTGCAGCAACATGGATGGGGCTGGAGACCATTATCCTAAGTGATTTAGTGAAGGGACAGAAAACCAAACACTGTATGATCTCACTTATAAATTGGAGCTAAATATTGGGTACTCATGAACATAAAGATGGCAACAGTAGAAACCAGGAACGACTAGAGGGGAAGAGAGGAAGGGAATGAGGGTTGATAAGCTACCTATTGGGTACTATGTTCAGTACCTGCATGGTGGTATCATTTGTACTCCAAACTTCAGCAATGTACCTAGGTAACAAATCTCATGTATCTTCTGAATCTGAAATAACAGATGAAAAAAATAAAAATAAGGTAAAATTATATTTAAATATTTTTAAATGAAAAATATGTTTAAAACTTTTTTATTAATTCATTGGATTTTGAGAATGGGAGTTTTTGATGAAATCCTGTTCTTCGCTAATTCCTAGGGCAGTTAAAATAAAAACCTGTGAAAGAGAGCCCTTTGTTTTTCTCTGTTAAGTTGCTTGCCTTTCCAGTATCTTTCTAAGCACATTTCCTCCTGCCTTCATTCAATGTAAATCTACCTTTTGATCTCCTTCTATATGGTTCGGCTGTGTCCCCACCCAAATTTCATCTTGAATTGTAGTTCCCATAATCCCCATGTGTTATGTGAGGGACCTCATGGGAGGTGGTTAGATTATGGGGACAGTTCCCCCATGCTGTTCTCCTGATGGTAAGTTCTTATAAGATCTGATGGCTTTATAAGGGGCTTCCCTCTTTGCTAGGTTCTCATTATTCTCTCCCCTGCCACCCTATGAAAAGGTGTCTTCTACTATGATTGTAGGTTTCCTGAGGCCTACTCAGCCCTTTGGAACTCTGAGTCAATTAAACCTCTTTCCTTTATAAATTACCTAGTCTTGGGTGTTTCTTCATAAATTACCTAGTCTTGGGTGTTTCTTCATAGCAGCCCAAGAATGGACAAATACACCTTCTCTGATTCTTTCCACTTTGCTGTTTCATGTTTCCTCATTACGGTATGAATCAATACTATTGCAATTCAAATCATGTTGCATGATTGGAAATTCAGACAACAACCAGGTGGTATTTAATGGGCTTGTTAAGAATTAAAAACTTAAATATTTATATATACGAATTTCCTCAGAACTTAAATGTCTACATTTTACTTCCATAATATAAAGCCATTTTGGATATCCACAAAGACTGTTAGGGGTGGTGAATGTCTG
This sequence comes from Pongo abelii, assembly GCF_028885655.2. Lineage (NCBI taxonomy): Eukaryota > Metazoa > Chordata > Mammalia > Primates > Hominidae > Pongo > Pongo abelii. The sequence goes on from NC_071996.2 coordinate 87,377,434, forward strand.
TGTTACCAGTGGCGAATCCATATGGGTCTGCCGCAACATCAGTTCTTGCCTCCTCAGAGGAAAGTATTTTACTCAGGGACACAAAGCAGAAAAAGAGACCAAGGCAAGTTTTAGAGCAGGTTGGAAGTTCATTAAAAAGCTTTAGAGCAGGAAAGAAAGGAAAGTAAACTTGGGAGACCCAAGTGGACATTTGGAGATCGAATGCAGAGTTTGACCTTTAGACTTTGGGTTTTATATATTGGCATACTTCTAGAGACTTGCATCCATTTTCCCCTGGTTCTTCCATTGGGGTGGCCTGCCCACATGCATGGTGGCCTGTGAGCACTTGGGAGGTGAACATGCACAGTGCGTTTACAGGAGTTGTATGCATGTTCTCCTGAGGCATTCTTCCCTTTTCTGGTGGAATGCCCCCAGAAGGTTATACTCCAGCAGTTTGGCTTTTAATGTCCATGCCCATTGGCCCCAGTCCTGAGATATTATTGGAAGCTTCTGATTACCAACTTCAAGTGTTTTATTTTATTGGAAAATTGCGTCTCCCTGGTGCTGGCTGCGTCCAATGATCATTTTAGAGAACCAGTGTGGTAACTGCCAGACCATCAGGAAACGGCCTTTCCCTGGTGCCAACTGTGACCAGTTATCATTTTAGAGAGACAGTGTGATAACTGCCAGTCCATCACCTGATGGTCATCTGACATTCCTGGTGGGTCGGGGGAGCCCAATCCTGCCCTGCTTATGCCTGACTAGCTACCTACTCTAACAAGACTACACAGATAAAAACAGATACAGCCTATATCTTCAGCTTTTGCTATAGCCATTGGTTCTGATGCCATCATTTGTGTTTGACAGAGACACAAAGACAGGCAAATAAAGAAATGGGCAAGGCCTTAGGTATTTTCTGCTTGGAGGTTGTTGGCGTGGGGTAGCTGGAGGCAGATTAACTAGAGACAGTACATCATATGCGATCTGTTTGGGGAATATGCTTCCTTTTTCTGGTTGGTTCTGAGTTGGAAATAAGGGCAAAAAAAAATTGGGAAGGTGGCTGTCATTGAATACATCCTGACCATATTGCTGATTGCTACAGAGGTTATGGTTTGTTTTCCTGGGCTCCTTGCTGCAGAGGTTATGGTTAGAATTCTATTGTCATACATTGTTTGGCTATTGTTTGTATATTCAATGTCTCAGTGCCCCCTTTTAGTCGTTCTCTCATTCGTGATAGGTAGACCAATTTAAGGAAATCTAGAGATGCAGATCTTTGCTGCTAAGTGTTCAGTTGTCTCCATAGTCAAATATTTCATAAGAATTTATTGACCAATTTATTGTATCCATATGAAAAACATTTGAGAAGATAGCAGCTATGAAAAAGCATATAGGATTCTGGATGTAATGCATTGGAACAGCATCATGGTCATCATGTTAAGAAAAAGAATGCTTATCCTTGTAAGATGCTTTAGAACCAGGAACCCCAAACACTCAACCTGGGCCAAGAGAGGTAATTCCATTGGCTGTAAGGATCTATCATAAAGTACAAAGTGAATTTTTCCTTACAGTGATGTACCTTGCCTATTTCATTTATTTACATACAACAAGACTTAGAAATGGCACAGATGCCACCATGGCTAGCTAACAGGAAATATGGAGCAATGTGATTATACATCTCTACTCATTACAATGAGTTGAGAGTGAATTATATTCTATCTAGGGAAAAGGTGAGTTGTTAATAATTACACCAGAGTTAGTGATGCATTTCTTACAGGCTTTTCTATTTATATGATTCCCACCATGGGAAATACTGCCCAGATTGTTTGCATTCTTTTTCTAAGTAGAGCATAAAGAAGTGTGGCCACGTTTTAGATATCACTCCCCTTTCACAAATTCCAGTCTTGCTGATTTGTAGAATTAGTGCTTCTGTGTGCAGTCAAGTCACAGAATGCTGTTGCTAAAGTGCGGAAGGTATTGGTCTGAGACAAACACTGTCAAGTTGCAAAGGATGGAGGATAGAGTAGGGAAACATGGATATCCACTAAAAAGGGAGCTGTTTACAGCCCAAGATTACAACTGAATTTTTGTGTTAGCTGGGTTTCATATTCAAATCTCTAGTGTCTCAGGTGGGATGCATTTGATCAACGACCTAGGAAGTTTGTTGCATTTAAATTTAGAATTAACTTGGGTCTGTTTAATAGATTATAAAATTGGTCTTTTTGGATGAAAGTGTCCTAGCAAAGTCAGATTTTGATTTTATTCAATATAATTTGTAGATATAGGTTCAATGAAATATAATTCCGTATGGTTTTATTTGATAGAATGGAATTCTTTAGAGGTTTTTTTTTTTTCATGGAGTTCAAGTGATAGATGGCGTATTAAGCAGTCAGCATTATTGAGGGAAGACTCTACTATTTGTGACAGCCTGTAAAGAGTGTTATAATGAGTATTTTCTGCCTTAACAATTACCATAAAAAAGAAAGAAAATAGAAAACAGGCCATTAGGGGTGGATGGCAACCATTGGTCTATGGAGTATTCGAAAATGAAATTTTTTCATGTGAATGAAAATTTTGCATGTGAAAAGTGATGAAACTCAAAGTAGGAGTTAAACAATTAGATATGTTAATTGATTAATAATTATTAATCTATTTAAATTCTAAATTTGGATTCTAAATTTAAATTCTAAATTTAAATCCAACAAACTTCCTAGGTCGTTGATCAAATTATTAATCAATTATTTAGATATCTGAATTTTAGTGTGTTCGGTCATTAGTTTTCCTTTGTCAGTAGAATTTTTAACCCACAGAGTGGAATTTATGGTATGTGTATCTGTGGTGTACATCAGATATAATGGAGAAAATAAAGATATAAGCACATTACACATAGTTATGCCTAGATATTTTCTCTGGAACCTCAAGAAATAGTCTCTACAGTATGCATGAAATATTGCTATTTCATTTGTAAAGTAATACTTTCCCTACTAAATTTATAGGAGTGTTATTACAGTGCATGGAAGAGTGTTTTGTTAGTGGGCTATGAAGTACAGTTAAGGTGGGAAATAAGGAAAATCTGAGGAGTATTTCAAATACCTACCATCTGTGTGGCATGTTTACTTCTATGAAGAAATTAAGCAAAGGAGGCTGGTTTTAAGGTAGAAAAAGTAGTGCTTACATATACCAGGAATGGATTGAGGTTGATCATCTACATTTATAGTTAATTAACCTTAAGTGTTTAAAGTTAAGGTAGAATGTTGCATATATTTCTCTTCCTCAGAACATACTCACTGATCTGAATTGGGGCATTTTTCTGTATCTTTTCTTTATCTTGTGTATATATATATATGTGTGTATATATGTGTATATATATATGTGTGTATATATATATGTGTATATATATGTGTATATATATATGTGTATATATATGTGTATATATATATGTGTATATATATGTGTATATATATATGTGTATATATATGTGTATATATATATACACACACACATATACACACATATATACACATATATACACATATGTATATACATATATACACATATATACGCATGTGTATATACATATATATACACACACACGTATATACATATATATACACACACACGTATATACATACATACATAAAATACAGGACCATCATTTTCCAGTGTCTCTTCTGTTTATATTGTGTACAGTTGTCCAGGTGGTCTGTTGGAAGCAGGACCATTAAGTTTATTTGAGGTCTTGTCCTGTTTTTGTTCTAGAGCTCTTTCAAAATGTTCTGCCAGGTAATGTATCTGAGGTAAAGGGGCATTTTTTCATTCTAATTTATGTTTTCTAATTAGGTCTCTGTTTTCAAGCTGAAGTTCATTAACTGCTAAATATCATAGAAAACATTTTTTGTCTATCCTGAAAATATCTAGCAGTTTCCTGTTTTCTTTCTTTGTGCATTTGTGAGATAGAATTCTTTTTAGTTTGTTTGTCATGCTCTATCTTCCAGGCTGGAGTGCAGTAGTGACATCATGGCTCACAGCGGGCCTTGATCTCATGGGCTCAATTGATTCTCCCACTTCAGACTTCCTAGTAGCTGGAATCACAGGCATGCATCCCAATGCCTGGCTAATTTGTGTATTTTTGGTAGAGATGGGCTTTTCGCCATGTTGCCCAGGTTAATCTCGAACTCCTGGACTCAAGTGATCCATTCTATTTGGCCACCAATAGTGCCAGGATTACAGACTTGAGCCACAGCGCCTGATGTTGCCTGTGTGATTGAATTCTAATCACTTGCTTTTAATTGTCAATGTTTAAGGAATTGCTCTTAGTAGACTTTGCCCTACTTTTGAGGCTTTTTGTTTTTTGACACTCAGGCTTATTAAAAGGGATTCTGTACATCCCTTTTCCAATAACTCTATTTGGCTTTTTACAGAACAGGATTTATCATCTGAGATTTCTTACAATGTATACAATTTGATGTATGTCAAGAAACCTGAGTATATGCATGCAAATTAATTATTATTTTTCTATGAATAATCACTGGTCGTCTCCGGGTTTAGGAAAATTCTTAATTATGATTCTTTGTCCAGCTTGGGCTGAAGGTTTAAGTTCTACAGTTGCCTGAATACTTATCTAATGGGAGGGATGGATTTTTATAAGCAATTGGATTATTTGGAGTCATTGTGAAAAGGTAGTTGGTCTAGAAAGGGGAAGAGGAGAAAGGAGTTAACAGGCTGTGGAAGGAGAGAGATCAAATGGATAATTGGAGTATGGAGAACTGTGTATAGGAAAGCAATGGAACAACAAGTAGCAGGGAGTAGTCACTAGAAAAATTACTTTGTTCCTGCTCAATACGATTGTCAAATTGTTCATTAGTGTTGGATAAATAACCTTTTAATGAAATAATTTTTTAAAATCAGAATTTCATGGAGGTCTTCACGTAAAATTGTTTCTCATTCGGTGTGATAATTTTTTACCTCTTTGGTGAATTTATGATATTTAGACAAATGGCACACAGATTAGGACTGTAATAAGAATAATGAAAGTACACATAACACTGAGAAGTTTTTTTTTTTTTCCCCAGGCCAGGTGTGGTGGCTCACACCTGTATCCCTGCACTTTGGGAGGCCAAGGCCGGTGGGTCAATTGAGGTCAGGAGTTCAAGGCCAGCCTATCCAACATTTTTAGCCTACTGAAAATACAAAAATTAGCCGGGCGTGGTGGCAGACGCCTGTAGTCCCAGCTACTCAGGTTGAGTCAGGAGAATTGCTTGAAACCAGGAGACAGAGGTTGCAGTGAGCCAAGATTGTGCCACTGCACTCCAGCCTGTGCGGCAGAGCCAGACTCCATCTCGAGGAAAAGTAAAACAGAAAACAAACAAACAAAAACACCAAGAATTTTTTTTCTGGGGAAGAGTATTTAAGAGTATTTAGACTATGGAGGAGAAGGGGATTTAGATTTAGACTATGAGAACTGGGGATGGTGGGTTGAAATTTATGTTTGTACACTTGGTGTCTTGACCAACTAACCTGACATTTGGCTGCTTCCAAGTGCACACCCAATAATCAGTGCTCCCTAGCAGTTGGAAAATGAAAGTTAATGCTCTTCAAGTATCAGAACATAGGTTTCAGGACAAAGAAGAATGAGCCAAAGGAGAATCTTTTCAGGTTATGGGAAATGCAAAGCAAACTTACCTGAATGTACACTGGTCCAGTTAAGAATCTCTTATTTACTAGTCTGCAAACCCAGTGCAGAGAGGAGCTATATATGACCTTTTCTTGTATTCTACCTCAGAATTTTCCTATGATAAACAGCAATTTTAGGTAGCACAACAAAATATCCAGAAAGAATGCAAAAATAAAGGAAGGAATGGCTTAATTTCACCAATGATGCCAAACAAATAAGAACCAGCAAAAACCCCAATATCAAACTAAGAATAAATAGCTTAGGAACTGTGATTTGTTTAGGGAGAATATATGGCTTTTTCTGGTTCATCTTGAGTTTGAAACAGGCAAAAAATAGGGAAATTAACAGTCACTGACCAAGTCCTGACCATTCTGGGCTTATTACTACAAAGATTAAGACATGGTTTGCTGGACTGATTGCTGGAGCAATTGTGGTTAGAACTGTATTGTCATATATAGTCTGGCCACTATTCATTTGTATATTTAATTTCCCAGTCCTCATCTCTGTAATAGTAATATTAGGCATTTATCAAGCAACTATTACATGTTAGGCACTTGGTTGGATACTTTATATGCACATTTTTAATTAAAAATTTTCCAAAACAGTTTCAGTGTTTTATATATACCTATATATAAAACAAATATATGTACATATATAAAACATACATGTATATACACATATATATTTGAAGCCTTATAAAAACACATTATGATATAGATATTATTCTCAGTTTATCAAAATTGTAAAAACCCACAAAGTCTCATATATACATAAATTGTCCAAAGTAAAACTATATTAATAAGTGATGGGACTAGGAGCAAAACTCAGGAATGGCTGACCTCAAAAGCCATGTTCTTAAGTACATCATCCTATGAATGAATATTTCCTGTATATACGTAACTACAACTTAAAGTATTAACTCCTTTCGGAGTTTATTATTATTTTCTGTGCAAATATGATTAGGCATAAAAAATGTATAAGTAGAAAAGTGTGAGTAGGAAACACCTTACAGTTGAAGTATATGATAGTCAGATGATCTGCAGTTCTATATCCAGCCAAGAGGCAGACCTGAACAGGGGGAAATGTGTCAATTTCAGAATCTTAAAAATTAGGAGGTAAAATTAGCCAGGTGTGGTTTTGTGTACCCGTAGTTCCACCTACTCCGAAGGCTGAAGCAGAAGGTTCTCTTGAGCCCAGGAGTTCAAGGCTGCAGTGAGCTATGATCTTGCCACTGCACTCCAGCCAAGGTGACAGTGAGACCCTGTCTAGCAAACCATCAAAAAACAGTAGGTAAATCCCTTTGCTCATTAGTAGTTTTAATGTAATTAAGAAGTTCTTGATTCAATACACAAAACACATAACATTTTGAAATTTGTATGAAAGCACAGTCTAAATTCTTCCATTTAAAAAAGTCAGATTCAACTAGAATAGGACATGTTTTTATTTTGCCTAATCTGTTTTACATTATTCCTGCCAGCTACTTTTAAAGAAACTATGAAATACTTTATAAAAAAAAAACTCTCTGCTTGTTCATTTGTCCTTAATCAACTGAAAGTTTCTCTTAGACTCTCTAAAATAAAACAGAAAGCTTGTCAATAAATTATTTCAGAAACAGATATTTCAAATATTTGAAGAAAACTTTGCATGCACTCCACCACTGCCTGTCTTCTCTCCTCTTGTCTTCTGTGCCCATACTCACTAAAGTTAATGAAAGGACTGAGTCCTGAACACAATTCTTCAGTTAAAAAAATCATTTATTAATCTCTCATAGCATGTCAAATGTCCTTCTAAGCACTGTGAAGATTCAAAGAGCCATTTGTGTTTGCCTTCTAGAAACGTAGTCTACTGTGAAAAAACACACACACAAAATCTGTAATATGAAGGAGGAATTGCTACACTTGGGATATCTAGAGAAAACTGTATGAGACAATCTAAACACCTGCCAATAAGAGAATTATTGAATAAAGTCACAAAGCATGGTGCGTTGCACCTAGTGAGTTCTCAGTAGATATTAATTTATTTTAAAACTGCCATCTTAGTTGATATGATTTTCAGAACTATTGCTTTGGTAACTCTATTCTCATTAATATTGAGTATGTCAATAGCCCTTCCAGAAGTAGTTTGAACAGTGTCTTGTGCAATGAACTAATATGTTTTTCTAAAAAACAAAGTTTTCATTCAAATTTATAATGAACCAGTTGACCATAAAATATTAATCATTTTATTTTTAAATGAATGTTACGATAGAACATTGCTATTCTTTATATATGAAATTGACATATAGAAATGTATAGTATTTGTGGTTCAGCAGGTGGGAGGGAATGGTGTCCAGTGGCTTTTTCTCTTCCATTTATCGAGTGAAAAGGAGAGTTACAGCCCTTTTTATCCTGCCACCCCACAGCTCAGCATGCCACCCAGGAGCATCACAGCTCTTTTCCTGCTATAGTTGGAGTAGGAGGGAGGGTTACAGCTCTTTCACTGGCACCAACCACAGCTCAGCGAGTGTTGCAGCTCTTTTGCTCCTGCTGCCCATAGCTGGGTGAGTGTCGGGTTCTTGTACTGTGACCAAAAGGAATAAAACTATGCAGATACTATAGAGTGAGTAAGGCAGAGGCAAATTTTATTGAGCGACAGAAGAAAAGCTCTCAGCTGTGAGAGAGGACCCTAAAAGTGGGGTAGCCATCCATGAGGCTGAGTCCAGAGGTTTGTATGGGCTTGGAATGCTGATTGGTCCAGCAGTAGTAGGCTTGGAAAAAGCATCATTCAATTGGTTAAAAAGCATAATCTAGAAGGAACCAATAGAGAAGAGAGAGGGTAAGATGGGAATGGAAGTTCTCACTTCGGTCATGGACTCTACTGGAACCAGCAGCTTGGTTTTCAGGCTGAATTCAACTGTCTTTGGCATGAAGATTGGGTTTCACCAGGGGCCAGTCCCTGTCTGTCTAGGAATTAATCTGTCTCATCACTCTCAAGATGATATGTCATTATTAAATTTCAACATGTTATTTGAAACTGTTGTTCCACCAGCATTTTTAAACTCCAGTTTCTCCTTTCCAGTATATAATTTGGAATTAATTTTAACATTTTACATGCTTGAAAAATAAGCCTGCTGGATTTTCATTTAAAACAAATATTAAAGTTTTTGAAGAGAACAAATTCAATAACTGATTCTTGGGGCACAACCCTGGAGAACTTTCAGTTTAACGACAACTCTTTAATAAACACTTTTTAGTCTCAAGTATTTTAATGACTATGTTTGCTCTTTTGTTAAGTACTCTTTTTAAATGACTTACCAAAAATCCAGGGAATGTATCTACTTGGGTTGAATGTTTTGTTCTGTTGCTATTATACATACTGAAATAGCAACATTACCTGTTGTGTCATTAATATGGAGTTTTTGACTATGTTCATTTTGTATTTTCCCCAGAGACTGAGGATTTGAGATGCTTTGATCAGAAATCAGGTTTATGAATGATGTAATAATAGACTATATACTTCATTCCTTGGAATTGTCAGGAAGTGTCAGATTTTTCTTATACTGAAAGACTCATAATAAAGTTCCCTCTTTGTGTCACTACCCAAATTATCTAAAGAAAATATAAGTGTCCATTGAGATAACTCATTAGTCTACTCGGCTATTTGAGAAATATATCATCAACTGGATAATACTTTGAAATATTTGAATGGTGTCTCAGTGAGTATTTACTTATTACTTATCTTACTATCTTTTTAACTCAGGAAAATATTAGAAATTTCTACCAGTACTCTGTTGGTGCTGAAGTTAACTTTCCTTTACTTGAAATTCATACCAAAATAATTTTAATGGTTATGTGAAAATACATAGTAAAATAATAATTGCACCTTTAAAAATTACTCTAAAATTGTATCATAACTTAGGATCAGAACATATACATACCCAGGAAAAACTAAATAAGAGCTTTATGATATAAAGTGATGTTGAAGATGTTATGCCACCTAACCTTGAGACTACCCTTTATTTAATACATCAAGTATTTTTGAATCGTGCATTATCTTTTTCCTTTCAGTTCATTGTTAATCATATAGTATCTGAAAACTTCATAAGTATTTAGAATGCTTTTTGTAGAAAATTTACCTAATATGCATTTTGTTAGGTTACCATACAAGATATTTATGACTGACATAGTATTAGTGATGGCAGCAGTGGCCCCTCTGGAGTAGCCTCTGTGAAGACACTGGATACAGAGTGGGAGGCATGGCCAAGGCTGCATGCTCAATGGACCTGGCAGGAGTCACGAACAGGCAGGAGGCCTGCTGTCCTGGCCACAGCTGCAGCCACCCAGCCATGGCTGTGGACCTGGACATCCTGGGGAAAGCCCCCATACCCTCACAGGCTTGGAAGTGCCTGCTCCCACTTCCTGGCCTCTCCCCGCTCACTTCGATTTCGGAGCAAAGTTGTGTCTGAGCCTGGGTGCTGTCACTGCTCGGCTGGGTATGCAAGTGCTGGGTGGTGCTGATATGCCATTCCCTTGCCACCTCGGCCCCCTCTAGACTTTGGGCACTGAGCATGGGAGGGAGTTGGGGGTGTTGAGAAGGGTGATAGGGATGGGGGAGGGAGCCTCGGTGTGGGCCTGCCGGTGCCCCGTGGCACAAACAACCTGGGAGCCATGGATGATATGTAGATGGCAGTAGGAGGCAGACAGACTCCTGGGTGGAAAGAGGTGGGTTCCTGGTAAAGCCCCACCTTCAAGCCAGGGATGGCCAGAAGCATGTGGGCCGGGCTGTCAGTTCTGGGTTTAGTCCATGGCCCAGATTGGGAATTTAGGGTGCTTTTTTTTTGGGCCCACCGACGGCAACCCATGGACCAATCAGCACACATTTCCTCCCTTCTGAAGCCCATAAAAACTCAGGACTCAGCCAGACTCATTGTTTTTTGCCCTAGGCAGACATCACAAATAGATTATAGCCCTCGTATGAAAGAACACTTGCTATGGGAACCCAGTATTAATCTCAGTCTCCTTCATAGCACAAAGCTTAATTCAACAGTTTTCAAAAAGCAGAGCAAATGATTATAGGAAAGAAGGTTACAGAAGATGCTGACAAGGAAACTTCCCAGAAGAATTTAGAAGAATATGGAAGACAATAAGAAATAATTTTAGAAGTCACCAAGTTCTAGTTTCATGAAATTGGCTTGAATATATACTTTCTCTCTTTTGTGTAGACAAAAACTATTTTGTATGTTTTATTATTGTTGCCTACCTCATTTGTGAATAAAATTGTTTAGGTTTTCAAGAATAGTAGTGAAACAAACTAGAGCTAAATGACACTATTTGTATCAATACCCGTATTTCGCTTTTAGAAGTGTTCATATATTATAAAGCTTAAGTAAATCAATGGAAATAAATAAGCACTGGAACAAAATTATGCGTGTCAGAAATTTTTATGGAACTATAAAGCATTGAATTAGATATCATGTATGTTGAAGAGCATAAATTATAAACTACACAATATTAAACAAGTGGCTTAATAATCTACACAAGTAAAATGGACATAATTCAACATAAATTAAATGTTATTTATAATTCTAACTATAACCTTAAATATGAAGAACATGTATTTCCTCTCAGTAATTCTGATCCTAAACTATTTGGAAGTTTGATAAACCTATTCCCAATTCTTTACTCAAATTTTTCGTCTTTTAATAATCTCATAATATGATTGATTATTTTAAGGAGAAATTTAATATTTTTTTCTTTATTGTTTTGCAGCTACAACATCGATTTCTCAGTTCATCTTCATGTTCTTTAGCTGCATCATGCAGAGAAGAATAACTTGATACTGTCACTTGTGTCGGTTTCAATGCTATCATGTTTACATTATTCTTGTTCAGAAAGTGTTTGGGACAGAGGGAGGCTTGTTATGGCAGTGGCTGTTTTATCATACAACAATATTTTGTCTTTACCACAGCTCTTGTAGGCATGTTTTTTATATGTTATAGACTGTAATTATGTGTTTTCTATATTAATTAACTAATGCAATAATTGATGTAAACATTTCTGAATGGAAATACTTTAGAACTAAAAACCAGTGTAGTATACTAGAATCCTGGAATATCTCTAAAATCTAATTATAATGATAGTTTTTTAAGAAGCACAGCCTGATATTCAACTAGTTTAACTTTCTTTAAATCACAAATATAGAGAATTTGAAGTTGTATCATATATATTTCAGAGATCTACATTAATATTTACACAAACACAAACACAAACACAAACTCTTAGTATTAAAGCAATCATTTAAAATACTGCAGGCAACACATTTCAGAGTTCTTAAAGATGATAATTCAAAGGTTTTTAAAAGGTAGTACTAGATAAGCAATATCAGATGACAATAAGGAACTAGCATTAAAGATTCAATATTGCTTGTTTTATGTGATATTTTATGATCATGAAGATGCCCATGGGCATGCTATAATATACAGGACACCATTCCTTATGGAATTATGATACTTCTGTGCCTGTATCTCAGGTTCTTCTGAGAAAAATATCAGTTCTTCACCTAAGAAGCTCATCTACAAAAAGAACTCATAAATTTTGGGATTCCAGTTTGGAGATAGTAATTGAGTTACCATATTAGTTTTCTCTTGCTGTACAACAAAATGCTACACATTTAACAGATTAAAACACCATACATTTATTATGTCACAGTTCTGTAGGTCAGAAATCTGGCACAGGATAAGTGGATTCTCTCTGTTCAGGGTCTCACAAAACCAGAGGCAAGGTATCAGCATGGGTCAGCTGTTATCTGGAAGATCTGGGGAATAAGCCTCTTTCAATCTCATTTAGTTTGTTGGCTGAATGCAGTTCCTTGAGGTTGTAGGACTGAGATCCCTATTTTCTTGTTGACAGGCCCCCGGGGGCTACTATCTGCTTCTGGAAGTTGCCTGCATTTTTTTTTCTCCTGAGGCCAGTCTCTGTCTTCAAACCAGAAAACGGACATTGCATGAGTCCCTCTTGTACTTTGAATTTCATTAATGCCTCCTCTATCACATCCCTCTGGATTCCTTTCCTGCCTCCTTCTTCCACATTTAAGGACTCAGGTAATTACACTGGACCCACCTTGATAATCCAGGATAATCTCTCTATTTTAATATCAACTAATTAAATTTGGTTTCATCTGTGAAATCCTTTTTACTGTGCTACTAACTGTGGCTGTAACACCACAAATTGAAAATTATGGTAACCAAAATTCTGACTACCACAGTTACTTTCCAAAGGATATTTGTACATTTGATATAACCACTTTTTTTCAAACATTTCCTTTACCCAATAGCAAATACATATAGAGCAATTTCAGTATATAAGAAAACATAATTGAATGCAGTGTACATTTTTTATAGATTTTAATATCGTATATCATATTTGATTATCTCAAAATAGTCATTAATTAGTATCATAATGTATTCTTCCTACACTAGCTAGAAAAACAGATTCATTTCAAAGCCTATGCAGAAATACAAAAAGTATGTTACATCTACAAGTACAGTATGATAATCTATTATACCAGATTCAAAATACATGTACTCTAAATTTTTAGCTAATCAAATACAATAGGAATAACATATGCAAATAGAAAAATACACAATTAATATCTAATATAAGAATTTATATCCATACACTTTATATTTTAATTATAAGCTGTAATAGTATTAAAGACTATGTTAAAATGATTTTGTGGTCACTTTGTCCGGCACAAGTTGTGTGAATGTTTTCTTATGATCAGCAGAAATTCTGAATTTCCAAATTGTGTGCTATCATCTCAGGCAAATTAGCATAAAATATAATTTCTGCTAATTAGCTAGAGGCAAGGGAGGCAAATTAACTTGACAGGTTAATATTGCATTTACGGTATTCTTATCATAATGTGCATGTTCATGGGAAATTTATTAGTTATTCTCTTTGCATCAATATCAGAATTCACTACTTAGAGTATCTCAGCTGAGGGAAATATACATGTATAAAATACATTGCTAGAAAAATTGAATTGCAGGAAACTGGCCATTTAGAAAATAGTCCCACAAGATAATTTCATGGAACATAGTTTTTGTTAATTACATCTAAATTTTGGTTTTGGTTATAATGAAGATGCATTTAACTTTCAAGTGTTTATAATGTTGAGGGTATAGGAAGGCAAATAATCCAAATTAGCTGAGAATTTAAATTTATTTTGTGGAATGTATTGACCTTAAAATGCATTGTATTGAGGTAAGAAACTTAAAAGAGTTTGACTATAATTTGAATTTTAGTGCTTTATACTATATTTTAAATAAATGTTGCCTTTAAGACAGTCTTACCATTTTTGCTTAAATTATTTATTGACTAGAATTGTATTTATTTGTTAAAATACACTCTAATGTTTTTGCGGTCATTTAAAATTCAGATCTTGTGTATAGACTTTCATTAACTTTCAGTAACTTTATTTCATCTCATAAACATTCTGCATCTGTGAAACATCAGTAAGTAATTAATGGTTTTTAAAAGGTCTTATTATTCATTTGACCTAGTTAGCCAGAATGTTAGATTCTATGTTAGGGAAAAATTATCACACACATATTGACATATACTGGTATATTTCATCTGAAACTGTGGGCCGAGGATCTACTATGTCAAAGACATTATCCTAGAAGCAATGTGAGTATAATTATGACCTAGACAGAAAATTGCCCTCTAGGAGGATTACATAATGAAAAGGGCCTTTCACTATTCATAAACATATTAGGAAATTTAGAAAATGCCATTAAAGAGTTAACATCAAAAATGTATATGAATTAAGTTTCTTTTTTACTAAGTTTTATTTGTAACTTGATCCAGTTCCAGATACATTTAAATCTCAGCTTATTATCTGTAGTGTGGAGAACATATATGTTAATTCACATATAAGAGAATTCTTGTGAGAATTAAAATGAATCTTTTTGTGTGAAAATTATTTAAAATTTCTAAATAGCTATCATATAATGGATCTAACCAAAATAAAAATATCTGTGTTTTCATAATATCTTCAAATTATTAAGTCTGTTTCAAAATAATGAAAAATCAAGCATTCTTAATACTCATTGCTTTGAGGCAATGTGATCTCTTGGATTGAAAACTAATTTTCGGTATATTCTAGTTCAAGTTTTTTTTTAAAAGGGTAACAGAATCAACTTTACAAAAAAAGGGCTCTAGTTATCTCAGATGTAAATTTAAAAAGATTAATTAGGACATCTATAACAACTCAAAGGACATATTATTTTCTATGTGTTAATGTTTATTTTAAAAAATGTTTGATAAATTACAATTGTATTTATTTATGGCATACAATGTGATGTTTTGATCTATGTGTTCAATGTGGCATAATTCAATAAAATGAATTAACATATTCATCACTTCACTTACCTATCAATTTTATGGTGAGACATTTGAAATTTACTCCAGAGGACATGTTGCTAAGTGGAATAAGCCTGACACTGAAAGATATATACTGTTTGTGTTCACATTTATAATAAATTACAAATAAAATATAATAACCTGCTTATTTTTTGACAATTGAATTTAAACAGAATAGTACCATCGTTGATTATATAATTGAAATAATATTATTACTTCTCTCCATCAACAAATTATCAGAAGAAAACATATGATTTTCTTTTTCTTCACAATAAAACATGGTAGGAAATTTAGTTGCTAGAAGCAACAGGAGCCACTCAGAAAGTTCAAAAACTCTTGAGATAAGCTACAATGGGTCCTTGAAGAGAAGAACAATATTTACTTCAAGAGACATTTGGAAAGTTGTACTACTTAACTGCAATGATCAAGATTGTAGAAGATTAACCAAAGGGCAAAGAACCTTCCTTAGTGAAGTGGCTTATTATATGTTATAAATAGCTAGAGAGAACAATGTATCTACAAAGTCAAAGAGGATATATTATGTCAATGGAAATAATAAGTATAATTTATGAATTTAATTCATTAATATTGTAAATAGTATTGCCCGAGAATTGGTGGGCCTAGAGACTACATTATGAGATCTGCCATTTAAGTTTCTTTCTTGGTCAGCAGAACATCTAAGAGACACCATTTTTGTATTTAGTACCAGTTCTTCTGAGGAAATACTGAGCCTCATACCTGCTCTTTCAAATATATAGTACCCACTTCCCTCAGTTTTGTGAGGGAGCATCCCTCTTGGTTGCAGAAAATGAATGTAACAACTCTGCTACCGTTCCTTTATTGTGTGAAAAATGGTATTATGACACAGAAAATATATATAATGCAGTTTATATAGTAAAAAACATGGCAGAGTCTCCAAAGGATACATAACAACTCCTATATTCTTGCAGATACACTGAGAATATATATATATATTTTTCTGGAAATACAGCCCTTGAAATGTTGAGTCTTTAGTAATTAGGTGACATGTAAAGTACTTCATACAAGTGAGATTCTTACATAGTGTATAATTATTTATTGTTTATGGTTCTGATTGTAGGTTCTGAAAGAACAGACACAGTTTCAAATCATATTTTATAAGCCGTAGTTCCTTAGAAAAATTATTGAATTATTTTCTGAGGTTCAGTTTTCTCTTCATCTAATAATACGTATTTCTTAAGTTAAAACATGAGAGGCAAAACTGGTAGAAAGTAATTTCTAAAAATTATTAATCCCTTCTTTGCCACCCTGGTTCTTTATACATCCACTATCCACATGAAACATTGAAAATGGCTCATGAGTAGTTGCGAAATAGTTGAATAGATCCACAAATCACATAAATAAGGAAACTATTTTCAAATGTTTTATGGCTGAAGAGTTTAAAATTACATCAAATATCATTAAACCATATGTCAGTGATCCTCCTGGATGACTTGGTTGCCACATCTCTCTCTCTCTCACACACACACACACACACACTCACACACACACACTCAGAAGATTTTTTTTCTCTAAATTAGTTTCAGCTTTTTAAGGACAAATAATAATTTGTGTTATTTTTATACTTGACTTAATTACATTTATCTGACAAATATGAAGACTTTGTAAGCCGGCAATTTTTTCTTCCATTCTCTTACTAAGTTGTATTCTTTGTTAATTATTTCAGTGATGGTCTGTGGCTTTTAAACTATACTAATATTTGTTCATATGAAAATTCATTTATTTTTCACTAAGTTTTTAATGATAGTTTAGCAGTGTTAAAATTCTAGCTTAACACTTGTTTTCGTGAAGCATTTTGAAGATTTTTCTGCCTAATTTTCTGAAAGTGTTAGTATTGCATGAGAAGTCTTTTGTCAGCCTAATTGCTATTCCTTTCTATATAAATATGCTTTTTCTGTCTGATAGCTCTATTTTTTTCTGTTTATTCTGAATGTTATGTACTATCAGCCCAATGTATTTAATTGTGGGTTTGATTTAATTAACCTTTCCAGTACATGGTTTGCATCTTTAATCAGAATACCCCAGTTATTATATTTCTAGGAAATTCTCACTTTTCCCTAAAAAACAGAGCTTCCCTATTATGCCCTTTATTTTATTTTTTTTCTGGAACTTTATTAAGACACATGTTAGAGCCTGTCAATTTCAGAGCAATGCCTATTGATGGCTCAGACATGGTTTTATTCCTTTTTTTCTCTATATTCTGGGAGATATACCATATTTTAGTTATTGGATTCCCTATTTGACTGTGATGTTCTTAGATATTGCAGTGTCTAGTGAGTTATTTAAATGACTACATATATTTTTATTTATGAAGATTTAACATTTTCACTTACTAGTCTATGCCTTTTTAATACAATTCAATATTTTCTTATTTGTATGGATGTTATATTTTTCTTTATCTCTTTGTGGACTCTACATTTACTTATTTTAAACCATTCTATATTGCACTCATATGTCTTTTAGAGTAAAGACATCTTCTATTGTTTATTTATTGAGTGTCTTTCTTTAATTTTGATTACTCTTGTTGGATTTTAGTATGTTTGTTATAGATTCGTCTTGAATGGATGGGTGTCTGTATGTGCATTTGCCCTCTCTCTTCCCAGCTCTCTTCCTCTTTGCCTAGTGGACTTGCTTTCATCTTACCCATTATGGTTCTCAATCTAACCAGGTTATAGCATCTACCTGGGGCTTCTTTTCTGCAGCAATATTAGAGGTATTACAGATTTAATATCCAACCAATAATCTATTTGTTCAGGTAGTAATTATGGATGTAGAACTGGTTTGCCTGCCTAAAGTGATCACATTCATACAATAAGTTAGGGCCCCAAGCAGTGATCAGTTCAGGCTTTTGAGCTTTTTACTTGGACAGGGTGTGCCACCTGAAGTTTTGTTTTGAATCAATGAGCCCAGATGCTTTTACTCACCATCTGTGTAGACATTATGTTTGCCTCTCTCTATCCACTTTCATCATGTCTGCTCTTATTCAAGGAAACTAATCTGTTTAGAACCTTTCAATAGTTTTATTTATCTTCTGACTACTGTCTGGGTTGAATCAGAGAGAACTCTAGCCAGGGACCAGTGGGAAGAAGTAGAGAGAGGCTGAATTATTTATTGCTGTGGATTCTTTCTTGAGTAGTTACAAGAGACTGGGGAGTCCCTGCAGATAGATTGGCTTTGTATCTCCATTGAAGTGACCTCCTTTGTATTATATGGACCTATCTTTTTAGGTTTTGGTATTTATGGTTCTCCGCCATTCCCTGGAGTCTGGGGTGATTAACAGCATTCCTCTGGGGTACAGCAGAAGCCCTAGTGCTTTCTCAATATTCAGGAACACTTTGGTAATTAGTCCCTTTATTAAACTTGATATTGATTGAATAAAGTTCAATTATTTTGATATTCATATGCTGCCACTGTTTCGTCAATTGATTGATAAGCCATCTTTGCAGAGCCACATTGGTCTCCGTTGCTTAATTGTGAACCAGTAGTCCCACTTGTCTGTGTCTTCAGATTCACAAATCTCTTTGCTGTTTTCTCCCATTTCAGTCCAATGAAATGTTTAATTCAGGTTATGAGATTTACCATAGTGTGTTATTGTTCTTTTTCTAAAATAATGCATCATTCATTGCTAAGTGCTTTGAGCAGGGGCAGAGTAAATCAGTTGTTTATAAGATGAACTTAAAATGTTATATGGACTGATGTCTTGGTTCTCTTCACTTACACAGTACTAAAGTTTTCAGAACAGGGGAAACTTAATCGCTGCACCTGTGAGCTGTGTGTCAAACCTTCAGATTATCTAAGACGCTGTTTGTAGGAGTGAAAATTAAACTAGCTCATGATAGCTAGACTCAGTGATGGTACTAGAATTTCTGAAACAGTATGGGAAGAGCAGAAGTATGAAGATAAATAAAGGCTACTTTTGTACTATCTTTGCTTATTGCGTACATTTTATGCTCTATGGTCCCAACAGTTGCAGAAGTTAAAAAAATAAAGAAAAATGAGAAACTGTAGATGACTTGGACCATGAGTCCAGAATCTCACCGAAGAAACTGGAGAGGTCCTCAGAGAGATGACTGATCCCCTGGCAATTATTAGGGTATTTCTATAATATCCTTGCTTGCTCTGAGTATCCCATGCCCTACGTTTCTAACAGCTTATCATTTAAAATAAGTATTGTGGAAATGTGTTCCCAGATACATATATCCTAACAACATCACTGACCTTTTATTTGAATAAATTGTTTTGTGATAAAATTATAAAGTATGTTAGCATTCATAAAAATCTCTGGATTCTAGATGACTACCAGAAATTTAACCTTTTAAAATTTATTATATTTACTTTTTGAATTTCAGTTGCATAGTAGTTTTGTAAGAACAAGAATGACTTTGTTTTTTTTTTTTTAATGACACAGAAGGCAGTGATGGCATCTTGCCAGATGGGCAACAGATAACTCTTTCTTTCTTTTTTTTTTTTCTTTTTCTTTTTCTTTCTTTCGTTTTGTCACCCAGGCTGGAGTGCAGTGGTGCAGTCTCAGCTCACTGCAACCTCTGCCTCCCAGGTTCAAGCAATTCTCCTGCCTCAGCCTCCTGAGTAGCTGGGACTACAGGCATCTGCCACCACGCCCAGCTAATTTTTGTATTTTTAGTAGAGACGGGGTTTCACCATATTGACTATTGGCCAGGCTGGTCTCGAACTCCCAACCTTGTGATCTGCCCACCTTGGCCTCCCAAAGTGCTGGGATTGAGTTTATAAATCTCATCATAGGAAAAGCAAGAAAATTACAGAAAAAAAAGATGAAGGAAAGAAAGGAGAAAAGAAAAAAATGAAATAAAAGAAGGAGGAAGGGAAGAGGGGATGAAAAGATGAGAAGGAAACAAAAAGGGAGGGATGAAGAAGGAAAGGGGAAAAGCCAGAGGCAACTTAATTATCATGTTCCTACATTTCTCCAAAAAAAGGGATAGACATGCTTGTGTTTGATATTCAAATGTGTTTAATAACCCATCATTTTGTATGCTTTGCAATTGTCCTACAGCTGCCCCTTCTCAATGTTTGGAATCTCCATAGTATCCATATAACTTTTGTCTTTAATTCATGTATCTATGTTGCAATTCAAGTTACTCATTTACCATATCTTGATTATCCAATTGCCAAGAAAGCTTTGCTGTGCTTTGCTGAAATCAGATTCAGCTTTGATGAAGCTTAGTTAGAATAAATATTGCTTGCTAGAGCACCTAGTTGTCCAAGGCCTATGAGATTTGACAGTATCCTGTTTACTGATGAATTGCACTGTAGCAGGAAAGAGGGTACAATAAGTATTGATTTCTTTTGTGCATAGAACTTGTTTTGCCACAGTTTGTGAATTGCCTCATGAGCTGACAATCTATTAAGTATTGCTTTGTGTGTCTCTTCCTTCATTATTGCTTCTTTTATTGCTTTATGTTTTACTACCATTGAAATAGATTGCCAAAGAAAAACGGGCAAAGGGAAAACTATTGTGGTAGCACCACAATTTGTAGGAAAATAAATGACTTTATTACGTAAAACTGGATTTCTGCCACTACTTCCAAGGACGGACTTTAAAGAAATCTTAAAAGGATTGTATTGAAATGTCTTATAGCAAAGTAGGTAATAGAATGAATAATTCCATTCTAAAAATCAATAGTTTGACTTTGACATTTTATATTACTCACAAATAATAGACTGTCTCACCTGCTAGTGAAATTGTTGCAGTTTTATTCATTTTTTCATGTTGGTTCTGAATTTTTTATGTGCAAATGCAGAGACACATTTAAAATTTAACTCTCACCATTTTCAAATGGCAAGTTTTTTTTATTGTAAGAAGTTTGAAGATTTAAAATAATTTGTTATGACTTTGGTGTCTGTTCCCCATTTCTCTGTACTGTTTCATCTCAGTGCAACAGTTTAATGTTAAAAAATATTAAATATTACATTGTAGAAATTTAAAACATTTATGTCATTATCCCACTTTTCCTTTAATTGATTGGCTTAAGACTCATCTTGACTTAAAGTTGTGGAAACTAATAATCTTAAAGCATAAGAGAATAAATATAATATTCAAATTTGCTTACAAAGACTAGAATAAAATGTATTACTATGAATATGAAGGCTTGTAAATGAAGAAACACAAGCAGAAAATCACAAATTAAAAAGGGAACATGATTTTTTGCAAAACAACATAATGACATAGGGAAGCAAGAGACAAAATTTGAAAGAAAATTAACTCTACATTATAAATAATAATGAAACTTGAGATTGTGTGAAACTAATTTACTGATACCTAGGAATAATAAGAGGGTAGAAGTATAAAATGAAGAGGATAAGGGAAAGGAGAAGGGAGAGGAAGAGGAGAAGACAAACAGTAGGATGAGATGGGTATCACTGGAGAATATATGTGTGAAGGAAAAAGAATGTTGATTCAACTTAAAAATTACATGTTTTTCTGAGTTAGAGACCAGAATATAGGAATTCAAATAATATAAAGAAAAATTATTTTAAAATGTTCCAAGTCTAAAAAAATAGAATTATAAAATGAGAACAACTCACTGTTAAAAAAAGTAAAATTCCATGTCAACAACTTTTTAATTAAAATAATAAAGAAAAAGAAACTGTCTTATAAATGTCTTCCTAAAGTTTGCTTATTAATTCATGAACATAAAATAATGTCAGTGGTCCATACCTACACACAAGATAAAGTCATACATTAATCTGTTAAATCTTATATATGCCTTAGATATGTATATATGTATATGTGTGAACATGGCTGTACATGCACATAAATACATGGATGTATGTATTTATGTAAGTATGTACTGTGCATGTATGAGTGTTTTCTGTATAGTTATGAATGTATATATAGATGTAGATGCATGTGTATACCTACCTATGTGTATTCACACAAAGAGACGTATGTTCACACACACATATATATTAGGAACATGCATGCATATTGAAAGCATTGAACATATATTTTTCATATTATTGTTATCACTAATCCTATTATGACTATCTTAAAGTACTATTTTTACAACTACTGCTGTTATTGTCATATCTCCACAATATAAAGCAATAAATTTGACTTATTTTTGTGCACAGGTTTGTTTTTTACAAAATCATATGCATCAAACCCTAGCATTATTACATATTACAAAGATACATTTTCTTTAAATTTCCTGCATATGTTTGATAATTCTTTTAAAATAAATGATAAGTTAAATCACTGCATATAGAGCAAAACCTGAGATACCTAGGTTGTTTTGTTATGTATAAAATCTAAAAATGTTTGAACTTTACTGTGTGCCAGATACTACTGGGACTATTTTTTATTTCTGTTAACTCACCGAATTCTCACAATAATGCTATTAAATAGATACTTTTTAAATTTTCATTTTGTGGAGGAAGTGAGGCACAGAGATATTTAATAATATTCTGATGGTCTCACAGCTAGTAAGTGAAAAAAAAATCAGATCTCCAACATAGTACCTTGTTTGCAGCATCTGTGTTCTGCCCCTATTATTCCTGTCATTTCTTTTTTCATTGGATGAAATACTTTCCACACTAGTGAACAGAAAAAAAATATATTATCATTGAACTAGATAAGCTTATATACATTTTAATGTATGTACTAACCTCAATTGTTTATTTTCTGGTTTGGTTATCAAAACATTAAGAACATTTATTAAAAAAAAGTCAGTAACTTTTTCAGTAATGAAAATACCACAAAGAGTGATAATATGTATATTTATGACTTCTACTCACATTACTTACAGAATTATTTTCACATTTACATGAAAGTAACCAAATCATGTTGGCCATAGCCATTATAATGATTTCTCATAAATAACTTAGTTTATTAACTAAAACTGATATAATTCTATCCCGAGATTGAGTGGGAATTCCATTTTAATGAAAATATGCTGAGAAAAATATGTCAAGTAAAGTTTATTGTTATATTAAATATTCTACAGTGAATATATGAATTATTTAGCTAGGATATAGATATCTTGCTTCACTTTTTTTTTTCCAAATCTTAAAGGTCAAACATTAGAAATATGTTTGAAAATATTTTAAAAACATTAATCACACACACTCAGACACATACACACACATACACACTCTAGCCTGGATTTTGTATGAATATTTGTAAAAAAATAGTTTAACATATTATCAAGGTTGAAAATATATTTTAATTTACAATATTAGGTTGATAATTGAATCTAAGTTAATAAAGAGTGAACAAATTGATGAAGACATTATTAAAATAAAATAATTTTGTATTATATGTTAATTATTTCCAATACAATATCATATACAATATGAGTATTTTTGTGAGATCCCATAGGCAACAGTATAAATATGATGTTTTTTCTGAAAGCTGTTTGTAGCATTGTGTATTCTATAATCTATCAATAAAAATGCCAGTTATATTTTAATATGACCATAGTTTACTGGTTAATCTACACCCAGAATGCTCCAGGAGATCAATAGTATCTTGAACTTTACAGGACCACACTGTAGTGTTCTATGACCTTTTAGACTTCTGAAGTGGAGAGGTAACCCTTCTATGTTCAGTACATCTTACATTAAAAAACAAAACTGTTAAATAACTGTCTACCTCTACTAAAAATATAAATGTAAATAAGTTCAACAATAAATAAATTTTATTAACAAATATTTATTTAACTTTACTCTTCATTTTGTTTGAAAGTATTATTCAGGATCAGGTAAATCTATAATATTTGGAGTTAAAAACATTGAACTTTTCAAGAACATTGTACTAAAGCAGTAGAACAAAAAAGAATAAAAACATTTATTTTTTCCCTATTATTATCAGATATACTTGTTCTGATGATTTCAGCTACAAATAATAGAAACACAGAATCAATGTGCTTAAACTGTATAGGATTTATCATCACACATAACAGAAATCTTAGGATTTAGAAGGGTTTCAGGTAGTTGATTCAAGAGATATAATCAACAATACAATTTTTTTCTAGGTTGTCATTCTTGATGTTGATTGTCGTAGTCACATCCAGGCCATATAGTAATATCTAGAGGATAAGGGAGATATCCTCTTTCCTCCTGTTTATGGCTGACTCACTGTCTCTATTTCCTTGGTCAGAATTGGGTCAGTTGATCAATCCTTGGGAAGAGAAATGAGATTACCATGAGTGGTGTAGACAGTACACGGCCATCTGAGATAGAACAGATCTTGAAAATTATCTACAATGTCAATAATACTGAGCCTACTCAAAACTAGACAAATAGAAAAAATATGAATTCCAACTGGCTATATTGAGGGCATGAATTGATCTAATGACTCATATAATTTATAACATCAAGGTATTAAAAGTTCAGAATATAACCCCAAATCTTTGTCTATATAGTTTAAGTAATAGTTATTATTATTTAAGAACAAAATCACTGCTGTAAGTAATATCAAAGTTATATTAGTAAAACAATGTTCAAAATGATTTAAAAGAAAGCACATTGCAGTGGGAGAAATGCCTTCCTCAACTGTGAGCGCTCTTTAAATTCTATATTTATTGCTATTACACTGATAAATCAGCTTTAAAATTATATAATTTTTTATCCTGTTTCTATTGGAATTCGGACCCACCACAGGCTTGCATGAGTTTACAACCTAGTGAGTTAGTCCAGGCTGTAATGTTAAATAATTTACACTATCTGACTATCATACCCACTGGTTTTAACCCAGCATATTTCCTTTTAACGTCTTAGAAGGTCTGAAGATCTGGATATTTATTTTTTAAAAGGTCAGGAGCACAGTAATAATCAATTAGTTAGTGAATTAATTTAGCCACAGATTTGACTCATTTTCACTGTTGTTTTAATATATCTCCATATACTTTGAAGTTATATGTATTTTATAACCTTCTAGAGCATTATTTCTTTAAAACAGTGTAAGTGGTTATACATTATAATACTTAAGAAGAAAACTTTTATGTGGTTTAATGTAATTTTGAAGTAGTCAGCTAATCATGTGAGTGATTTTTTATTGCAGGCATTCTGAAAACCAGACAGAGTTCTATACTGGTATTTCCAGTAAAGATATTCAAAACCGAATTAAGTTTAATATAGGAGTGATTTTCTGTATTATCATGCTTATTTTTATATCAAGTCTATTTCCTACTATCCACTTTTTCTGATTAACTTAGAAATGCTTTCTGCTGAAAAGTCACTGTAGCAACTTTGCAATATTTAAATGTGCTTGAAAGACAAGAGAACAAGGAACACATGCCTGACTTTTTCAAGCTAAATGTCCTGATTTGGGGACAGATTGAAAGAAATGAATAGTCAACAGAGATACAGGATGATGCTGGAGAAAAGCATTTGCATTGCTTTTCTTGATTTAAGCCTATAATTACCAAATAATAATCTTCTACCTAAGTATAGCCCACCTCACAAGCCAAGGATAAATGAAACACAATATTAACAATGAACACAATATTAACATGAACTAATGTGTGCTGAATGCTACAGACATACCAAAATGTATGTGTAACACTATATACTGAAGACGAATAGGATGGAAACAGTTGAAGGTGATCTCAGTGATATTCAGGAGAACGAAGACAGAATATTTTAGTGTATTCTTACAGATTCAAATATCAAAGTACAGAGATATGATAAACACAAAATACATTTAAAATATGGAAACACACCATGCATAATATTATAAATATATAGTGAGACTTGGTTATAAAATACATGACTTTAATGTAATAATAAAAAATTAAAAGAAACACATCTAGTGACAATACAAAGTGGTAGAATTCCATTGTAGAAATTTGTACTGTTAATTGGCAATTAATGAATCCCACAGAATAGAATGTGGATTAAGATGTTGAATGTAGATTCAGACAAAAAATAAATTCGATGAAATGTATTTACTTAGAGGAATATGCTATAGATCACTGGGTTAGGTGGAAGATGTGGATGGTGTTTTCATAATCCAAAGATAAAATAACACAAAATACAAAAGTGACTAATAGTCAAGGTAGATGGGCCATTGCGATGGCAGTGGGGACCCATTTGTAGCAGCCATTGCAAAGATGCCAGCTGTAGTGGGGAGGCATGACCAGGGATGCATGCTCCATGGAGCTGGAGGGAGCTGGGGACAGGTGGAGCCCCACCCCTTCTGAGTTGGTGGGGCAGGAGCCCCACCCTCCTCGGTGCAGCTACTACTGCCCAGCCACTACTGTGGACCTGGACATCTCTGCACTCCTGGGGGGTCAGGAAACCTCTGCCTCCATAGGCTTGGAAGTGCCTGCTCTCACTATCTGTCCTCTCCCCACTTCTTAGGCCTGCTCTGATATCAGAGCAAAGTTGAGGCCAAGCCTGGGTGCTGTTGCAGCCTGGCTCAGTGTGCACTCACTCGGGGCAGTGCTGACATGACAGCTCCCTATTGTCTCAGCATCCTCTAGAATTCGGTCCCTGATGAGCATGGGAAGAAGGTAGAGAAGGGGCTAAGGGTGACTTGTCATGGGCTGTCAGGCACCCCTTGGCAAGAACAGTCTGGGCTCCATGGGCACTGTAGATGACAGGTTAATGGCGGCAGACGGGCTCCTGGGCAGAAAGGGGTGGGTTCCCAGTGAAACCCCACCTCTGGGCCAGGGAAGGCCTGAGCTGGGCTGCCAGTTCCCAGGCCCAGAGTAAGAACTTATGGTGCTTTTTCTGGGCCCGCCCATGGCCACTCATGGACCAATCAGCACACACTTTTTCACCTCTGAAGCCCATAAAAGCTCCAGATTCAGCCAAACTTGGGGAGATGACCTGAAGACCTGCCTTTGGAGAGGAGCTACCCACTGTGGGTCTCCTGTCTGCTGAGAGCTGAACAGACATCAGGAGGACCTTCCTTTGGAGAGAACTACCCACTGTGGGTCTTCTGTCTGCCAAGAGCTGAACAGATGGGATGACCTACCTGCAGAGAAGAGCTACCCACTGTGGGTCTCCTCTCTGCTGAGAGCTGAACAGATGTGGGGAGGACTTGCCTGTGGAGAGGAGCTACCCACTGTGGGTCTCCTCTCTGCTGAGAACTGAACAGATGTCGGGAGGACTTGCCTGTGGAGAGGAACTACCCACTGTGCATCTTCTCTTTGCTAATTGCTGAACAGATGGGATGACCTGCCTGTGGGAAGAGCTACCCGCTATGGGTCTCCTCACTGCTGAGATCCGAACAGACATTGGGACAACCTTCCCATGGAAAAGAGCCACCTGCCTGCAGAAAAGACTGTGTGTCTCTTCTCTGCTGAAAGCTGGACAATCATCAGAATGATGTTCCTGTGGAAAGGAGCTAACACCTGCAGATCACCTCTGAGCTATATTGTCACTCAATAAAACACCTCTTTGTCTTGCTCACCCTTTACTTGCCCATATTCCTCATTATTCCTGGATGTGGGACAGTAACTTGGGACCCACTGAATGGCAGGGCTGAAAGAACTGTAACATGAACAGGGCTGAAACATGTTCCTTGCTTGCCATGTTGCAGGAGATGAGAAGGAGAGAAGAGCTGTGGTTCTTCAGGGAGCTTAGACCTAGGAGCTCCCCCAAGCCAGGGCTGTGACAAACACTTTGGGGCTCGGCAGTTGCTGGCATCTGCAAGCAACCAGGCATCACTGTGTCAGCAGTGGAACTGCTTGCAGTGTGCCTGGTCCAGCTGCAGCCTCACAGGGAGCCTGCACCTGTGCTGGCACCTGGAGCTGACCATCTCACCACAGCTAGCATGCCTGGCTGGACCCCATGCTCACTTGGTCACACACCCCTTGCTGCTATGTTCCTGGCTTGCCCTTGAAAGGTGCAAGATCCAGGCCAGTAGCACAAGCCCGAATGCAGGCTGCCTGGCTGAGTGGGTGGAATGAGCCCAGTGGGTCCAAGCAAAACTCAGGCAAAGGCACCACTGGCCACAGAGGTTCCCAGATGGAAAAGTGATATCCTGTGGATCCCATGACAAGGAGAGACTTCAAGAGCCTACACTATGCCACAAAAAAAATCCCACTAAAAGCAGATTGTGAGAAAAATATTAAAAGATTCTTATGTTACCAAACAAAAAAGACAGCCCCAATGATGCTAGGACTTTGAATTAATTTCTGCCTAACCAGAAAGAGCTGATATCAAAGTGACATTATTCTTGTGCAAAAGTAGCATGCTATCGGTGGATCTATGGGGAGTGCATGGTCTATAGAGAATTTAAAAATAATAATATAGCAACTAAAAAGAGGTCTGAGTTTTAATATAACCATATGCCAGGAATTCTGAACAATGTCAGTAACAAACTCCTCCAATTATCATTTATTGGTTTAAGTTCTAAGCAATTGCTACTCTTACTGATGGCATCTGCAGCCTGTCTGGAGCAGTCACTGCAGGGATGCCAGCTTCAACAGGGGAAGCGCAGCCCGGACTGTGCACTCCATGTAGCTGGCAGGGGCCAGGAACAGGAGGGAATCCCACCTCCTACTGAATTAAAGGGGCAGGAGCCCCATGCTCCCCAGCACAAATGCAGCTGCCCAGATGTGGCTCTGGACCCAGGCATCCCTGTGCTCTCAGGAAGCCCCTTCATGCCCTCACAGGCTCCAAAGTGCCTGCTCCTGCTCCCTGGCCTCTACTCACTCCTGGCACCTGATCCAATTTCGGAGCAAATACTAAGCCAAGCCTGAGTGCTGTTGTGACCCAGACACATGTGTGCATGCTTAGGGCAGTACATAAACGTGGACATTTAAGAACAATGTGCCTGAATTTCTATGTTAATATTTTGTTTGCTCACAGTAGGGGTACACAAATAAGCATATATGGGTAGAAAATTGTGTTTATGTAAATGAATAGGATTTCTTTGTTAACAACTACCCAGTTAGTACAGCTATAAGAAATTTGAAATTATAAAACTAAATTTATTTTGTTTTATAAGCGCTATCTAATTTATGGGGGAGAGCTCTATATGTTGCTATAAACCTTACAGTCTACAGTACGTATGGAGGCTGAGTATTTTTTGAGAGAATATTGTATATTTGCATGCTGAAGAATCATTTTTTGTTTTGTTTTCTTTTCTTTTTTATTAAATTTAAACTTATATTTTACATACTGGGGTGTACATATGCAGGTTTGTTGTATGGATATATTATGTGAGTTTTGGGATATGGATCCCATCACCCAGTTAGTGAGCACAGTACCTAATAGGTAGATTTCCCTCCCTCCCTCCCTGATCTGGTAGTCTAAAGTGTCTATTGTTCCCATGCTTATGTTAAAGTTAATATTTAGCTCGCACTTATAAGTGAGAATGTACAGTGTTTGATTTTCTGTTCCTGAATTAATTTACTTAGGATTACGACCTCTAGCTATGTCCACTTTGCTGCAAAGGACATGATTTTATTCTCTTTTACGGCTGCATAGTATTCCATGGTGTATACAGGTCTTGGGATCTATAGTGGTGCCTTCTGCCTGAGCATTGCTCACACCTGCTGGGCTTGTTCCGCCCCTTCGGCCCACCAGGCTACTCTTAGCTCGTGTAACCAGTCCAGATCCTATACCTGCCAAGGGTGAGGGAGGCATGTAGTGGAGGGGAGTATGGGGGTGAGTGAGTGTGGGGTTTAGCCACTGTGCACAGCCAGGCACGCTGGCTGCTATGTGGGGGCAGGCAGCTCCAGGCGCTGGCATAGGTGCTGGCTTCATGTGAGGTTGTAGCTGGACCAGATGTACCACATGTGGCTTCTCCTGCAGGCCCCCATGTCTAGATGAGGGGAATGCAGTGGCACCCAGAAGCTTGAAGATGCCAGGAACTGCAGAGCCCCAAAGAGAGTGTCACAGTCATGGCTCAGAGATTCCTTAGATTTAGGCTCCCCAAAGGGCTGCAGCTCTGCTCTCCTTCTTGTTATCTGCCATGTGGCAAGCAGAGGGTGGGGGCATGTTTCAGCTCTGTTTGTGTTACAGCTCTTTCAGTTCTCCCTTTTGTAGGGTCCTGAGTTCTTGGTCCACGTCTAGGAAAAATGAGGTACGCGGACAATTGGAGCATGAGCAAGGCAGAGAGGAGCTTCACTGAGTGACAGAACGGCTCTCAGGAGACTAAAAGTGGGTAGCTCCTTTCCACAGGCAGGACGTCCCAATGTCTGTGTGAGTCTGGAGTTTTTATGGGCTCAGAAGGGAGAAAGTACATGCTGATCAATCCATGGGTGGCCATAGATGGGTCAGGAAAAAGCACTATATGTTTTCATTCCAGGCCACGGACTCTACCTGGAACAGGCAGCCCACTTCAGGCCCCCAGGCTTCAGTCCATTCATGGCTTAAAGGTGGTTTCACCAGGGAGCTGTCCCTTTCAGCCTAGGAAACTGTCTACCCTCCACCATCAACATCCTGTCCATAGCGCCCAGGCTGTTCATGCCAAGGGGTGCCTGCAGGCCTGTGCAGGCCATCAGCCTCTGATGGCCTCCCTCCCATGCTCATTAGTGTCCAAAGTCTGGAGTGGGCTGAGGTGGCAGGGGCTGGCATGTCAGCACAGCTCCAAGTGCATGTACACCTGGCTGGTTTGCAACAATGCCTGGGCTTGGCCACAACTTTGCTCCACACTGGAGTGGGTGTTGGGTGTGAGGAGAGGCCAGACAACAGGAACAGGCACTTCTGAGCCTGCGGGGCAGGGGCTTCCCAGGCCCCCAAGAGTGCAGGGATGCCTGGGTCCAAAGCCAAAGTTAGGTGGCTGCAGCTACACTGGGGACCCTGGGGATCCTGCCCCACCAACTCAGTAGGGGGCGGGGCTTCCACCTTTTCCAGCTCTCGCTGGCCCCATGGAGCATGTAACCCCAGCTGTGCCTCCTACACTGCAGCCAACATCTTCTCAGTGGCTGCTCCAGACAGACCGCTGTTGCCATCATGTGTACCACTCTTTATCTACATCATATGTACCACACTTTCTTTATCTAATCTACCATTAATGGACACCTAGGTTGATTCCATGTCTGTGGCTATTATGGCTAGCACAACAGTGAACATATGAGTTCATGTGTGTTTTTGGTAGATGATTTACTTTCCTTCGGGTATATGCCCAGTAATGGGAGCGTTGAGTTGAATGATAGCTCTGTTTTAAGCTCTTTTGAAAATCTCTACACTGCTTTCCATGGTGTCTGAACTAATTTGTGTTCCCACCAACAGTATATAAGTATTTCTTTTTTCCCTCAGCCTTGACAGCATCTGTTGTTTTTGACTTTTTAATAATAGTCATCCTGACATGTGTGAAAAGTTATCTCATTGTGGTTTTGATTTGCATTTCTCTGGTGATTAATGATGTGGAACGTTTTGTCATACATTTTTTGGCTGCTTGTATGTCTTCTTTTGAAAATTTCCCATTCATGTTCTTTGCCCATTTCGTAATTTTTTTCTTGCTTATTAATTTATGTCTCTTATAGATTCTGGAAATTAGACCTTGGTTAGATGCATATTTTGTGAATGTTTTCTCTGATTCATTAGGTTGTCTGTTTACTCTATTGATAGCTTCTTTTGGTGTGCAGAAACTCTTTTGGTATCACTTATAAATTTTTGCTTTTGTTGCAATTGCTTTGGGGACTTAATAAAAAAATTCTTTGCCAACGCCAATGTTGAGAAGGATATTTTGTAGGTTTGCTTCTGGGATTCTTATAGTTTGAGTTGCTACATTTAAATTTTTAATCCACCTTGAGTTAGTTTTTGTATATGGTGAAAGGTAAGTGTCCAGTTCCACTCTTCTGCATATGGCTAGCCAGTTATCCCAGCACCATTTATTGAACCTGGAGTCCTTTACTCATTGCTTGTTACTGTCGGCCTTGTCAAAGATCAGAAAAATGTTAATGTATATATTGCTGGAAGATGTCAAAGATCAGTACCACTTATTTTTTATTTATTCAGCATTTTAATCAGTTTAAAAGATTTATTGGGTCAGATCAGTACAACATGTAAGTCAATAGTGAATGCTGAAAGATGTCAATATGTTGTGATCTTTGAAGAAGTAAATATAAACTGTGATTTATACTTATTTAAAGACATAACACAAGGACTAAAATTCACTAACATGTTTAAAATTGAAATTATAAAACTCAGTAGATTAGACATTACTGATGGCTGAGAGAAGGGAAGAAAGGCACGTCATTGCTTAATGGTTATAGATTTTCTGTTTGGGGTTATGAAGAAGTTTTAGAAGTAAATAGAAATAAATTGTAGTTCTTGTTGAATGTAATTAGTACAACTGAATTATATAATTAAAAATTGTAAAAATGGGAAATTTTATGTTCTGTATATTTTACCACAATAGAAAAAATTTAGACAGGCCAAATGTGAAAACAATTTTATAGGCCAGGCGCAGTGGCTCACGCCTGTAATCCCAGCACTTTGGGAGGCCAAGGCGGTGGATCAACTGGGGTCAGCAGTTCAAGACCAGCCTGACCAATATGGTGAAACCCCGTCTCTACTAAAAATACAAAAATTAGCTGGGTGTGGTGGCGTGTGACTGTAGTCCCAGCTTCCCAGGAGGCTGAGACATGAGAATTGCTTGAACCCGGGAGGTGGAGGTTGCAGTGAACTGAAATCGCACCACTGCACTGCAGCCTGGGTGACACAGCGAGACACTGTCTCAAAACAAAAACAAAAACAAAAGCAAAAACAAAACAGAACAATTTTATAGACATAAATAAGCATTTCTAAATCATAGCATAAATCATATATATTCAATATAGTGATAGAACAAATTATATACCCTCCACACACTCCCCAGTTCATTCTTCTCTGCTTAGGATGCTGGGCAGGATTTATAGGCAAAATTTATGTGTCATTGGAGAAATCTTTCTCTTTCTCTCTCTCTCTCTTTCTGTGTGTGTGTGTGTGTGTGTGTGTGTGAGTGTGTGTGTGTGTATGTCTGTCTCCAAAGTACAGCAATACATTTTAATATTTGGTATACATAACCTATAATATTTCAAAGAATAAACCTAAAAATTTTCTTAAAATGATTTAAGATGACCAAATTTCTTTTTCAGACACCCCCCTAAAATATCAGCAATACTTAAACTGAGAGTTAGGATTACTTTTGCCATTCTTACCTATTTTAGTATTTTAACTATTTCCCACAATTTTATGATTTACATTTGTCTCAATATACAATACTTCAAACCATTTTTAATCTTTACTTGACAAGGGATATAAAACTATATTTCCTTTCTTGAAAAGCTTTTTTGAATGAGTAAAGTATTATGAACAATTAAAGGAAATAATAATGTTTCTTTGTGCTAAAAGGAACTTTTTTTATGTTCTGCTTCACTTTATTTATTTATTTATTTTTATTTTATTTATTTATTTTTTATTATTATACTTTAAGTTTTATGGTACATGTGTGCAATGTGCAGGTAAGTTACATATGTATACGTGTGCCATGCTGGTGCACTGCACCCACTAACTCGTCATCTAGCATTAGGTATATCTCCCAAGGCTATTCCTCCCCCCTCCCTCCACCCCACAACAGTCCCCGAAGTGTGATGTTCCCCTTCCTGTGTCCATGTGTTCTCATTGTTCAATTCCCACCTATGAGTGAGAATATGCGGTGTTTGGTTTTTTGTTCTTGCGGTAGTTTATTGAGAATGATGATTTCCAATTTCATCCATGTCCCTACAAAGGACATGAACTCATCCTTTTTTATGGCTGCATAGTATTCCATGGTGTATATGTGCCACATTTTCTTAATCCAGTCTATCATTGTTGGACATTTGGGTTGGTTCCAAGTCTTTGCTATTGTGAATAATGCTGCAATAAACATACGTGTGCATGTGTCTTTATAGCAGCATGATTTATAGTCCTTTGGGTATATACCCAGTAATGGGATGGCTGGGTCAAATGGAATTTCTAGTTCTAGATCCCTGAGGAATCGCCACACTGACTTCCACAATGGTTGAACTAGTTTACAGTCCCACCAACAGTGTAAAAGTGTTCCTATTTCTCCACATCCTCTCCAGCACCTGTTGTTTCCTGACTTTTTAATGATTGCCATTCTAACTGGTGTGAGATGGTATCTCATTGTGGTTTTGATTTGCATTTCTCTGATGGCCAGTGATGGTGAGCATTTTTTCATGTGTTTTTTGGCTGCATAAATGTCTTCTTTTGAGAAGTAGCTGTTCACGTCCTTCGCCCACTTTTTGATGGGGTTGTTTGTTTTTTTCTTGTCAATTTGTTGGAGTTCATTGTAGATTCTGGATATTAGCCCTTTGTCAGATGAGTAGGTTGCGAAAATTTTCTCCCATTTTGTAGTTTGCCTGTTCACTCTGGTGGTAGTTTCTTTTGCTGTGCAGAAGCTCTTGAGTTTAATTAGATCCCATTTGTCAATTTTGGCTTTTGTTGCCATTGCTTTTGGTGTTTTAGACATGAAGTCCTTGCCCGTGCCTATGTCCTGAATGGTAATGCCTAGGTTTTCTTCTAGGGTTTTTATGGTTTTAGGTCTAACATTTAAGTCTTTAATCCATCTTGAATTGATTTTTGTATAAGGTGTAAGGAAGGGATCCAGTTTCAGCTTTCTCCATATGGCTAGCCAGTTTTCCCAGCACCATTTATTAAATAGGGAATCCTTTCCCCATTTCTTGTTTTTCTCAGATTTGTCAAAGGTCAGATAGTTGTAGATATGTGGCGTTATTTCTGATGGCTGTGTTCTGTTCCACTGATCTATATCTCTGTTTTGGTACCAGTACCATGCTGTTTTGGTTACTGTAGCCTTGTAGTATAGTTTGAAGTCAGGTAGTGTGATGCCTCCAGCCTTGTTCTTTTGGCTTAGGATTGACTTGGTGATGTGGGCTCTTTTTTGGTTCCATATGAACTTTAAAGTAGTTTTTTCCAATTGTGTGGAGAAAGTCATTGGTAGCTTATTTATTTTTTTATTATTATTATACTTTAAGTTTTAGGGTACATGTGCACAATGTGCAGGTTAGTTACATATGTATACATGTGCCATGCTGGTGTGCTGCACCCATTAACTCGTCATTTAGCATTAGGTATATCTCCTAACGCTATCCCTCCCCCCTCCCTCCACCCCACAACAGTCCCCAGAGTGTGATGTTCCCTTTCCTGTGTCCATGTGTTCTTATTGGTCAATTCCCATCTATGAGTGAGAACATGCCGTGTTTGTTTTTTTTGTCCTTGCGATAGTTTACTGAGAATGATGATTTCCAATTTCATCCATGTCCCTACAAAGGACATGAACTCATCATTTTTTATGGCTGCATAGTATTCCATGGTGTATATGTGCCACATTTTCTTAATCCAGTCTATCATTGTTGGACATTTGGGTTGGTTCCAAGTCTTTGCTATTGTGAATAGTGCCGCAATAAACATACGTGTGCATGTGTCTTTATAGCAGCATGATTTATAGTCCTTTGGGTGTATACCCAGTAATGGGATGGCTGGGTCAAATGGAATTTCTAGTTCTAGATCCCTGAGGAATCACCACACTGACTTCCACAATGGTTGAACTAGTTTACAGTCCCACCAACAGTGTAGAAGTGTTCCTATTTCTCCACATCCTCTCCAGCACCTGTTGTTTCCTGACTTTTTAATGATTGCCATTCTAACTGGTGTGAGATGGTATCTCATTGTGGTTTTGATTTGCATTTCTCTGATGGCCAGTGATGATGAGCATTTTTTCATGTGTCTTTTGGCTGCAAAAATGTCTTCTTTTGAGAAGTGTCTGTTCATATCCTTCACCCACTTTTTGATGGGGTTGTTTTTTTCTTGTAAATTTGTTGGAGTTCATTGTAGATTCTGGATATTAGCCATTTGTCAGATGAGTAGGTTGCGAAAATTTTCTCCCATTTTGTAGTTTGCCTGTTCACTCTGATGATAGTTTCTTTTGCTGTGCAGAAGCTCTTTAGTTTAATTAGATCCCATTTGTCAATTTTGGCTTTTGTTGCCATTGCTTTTGGTGTTTTAGACATGAAGTCCTTGCCCATGCCTATGTCCTGAATGGTAATACCTACATTTTCTTCTAGGGTTTTTATGGTTTTGGGTCTAACATTTAAGTCTTTAATCCATCTTGAATTAATTTTTGTATAAGGTGTGAGGAAGGGATCCAGTTTCAGCTTTCTCCATATGGCTAGCCAGTTTTCCCAGCACCATTTATTAAATAGGGAATCCTTTCCCCATTGCTTGTTTTTCTCAAGTTTGTCAAAGATCAGATAGTTGTAGATATGCAGCATTATTTCTGAAGGCTCTGTTCTGTTCCATTGATCTATATCTCTGTTTTGGTACCAGTACCATGCTGTTTTGGTTACTGTAGCCTTGTAGTATAGTTTGAAGTCAGGTAGCATGATGCCTCCAGCTTTGTTCTTTTGGCTTATGATTGACTTGGCGATGTGGGCTCTTTTTTGGTTCCATATGAACTTTAAAGTAGTTTTTTCCAATTCTGTGAAGAAAGTCATTGGTAGCTTGATGGGGATGGCATTGAATCTATAAATTACCTTGGGCAGTATGGCCATTTTCACGATGTTGATTCTTCCTACCCATGAACATGGAATGTTCTTCCATTTGTTTGTATCCTCTTTTATTTCCTTGAACAGTGGTTTGTAGTTCTCTTTGAAGAGTTCTTCACGTCCCTTGTAAGTTGGATTCCTAAGTATTTTATTCTCTTTGAAGCAATTGTGAATGGGAATTCACTCATGATTTGGCTCTCTGTCTGTTATTGGTGTATAAGAATGCTTGTGATTTTTGTACATTGATTTTGTATCCTGAGACTTTGCTGAAGTTGCTTATCAGCTTAAGGAGATTTTTGGCTGAGACAATGGGGTTTTCTAGATATACAATCATGTCATCTGCAAACAGGGACAATTTGACTTCCTCTTTTCCTAATTGAATACCCTTTATTTCCTTCTCCTGCCTAAGGAACATTTTTAAAAACTTAAAAAGTAAAATGCACATAATGATACTCTAAAACCTATTTTTAAAATTCCAATTAGAGATATGCTAAATATCTGACTATTTTAAGTAAAGAGAAATGAATTATAGACTGCAGTGTATATCCCATACCATCAAAATATTTCTGATTTGTTTGGAGAGAAGTTATGGATCTTTTATACCTAATAACCAACATGTTTGTAGAAGCAAACAGATATATATCTTAATCGATAGTATTTAGAGTATAAACAAATAATTTAACAACATTTAATAACACATATACACACTAGTAGAATATGGAATATTCTACACACAAGGAATATGACACCCACTAGTTTCTGTGTTATTCCATCAAGCTTTGAATCGATGGGTTAGTTTACATTGTTCATTCCTCTGACAGTCCGAACATCTCTCCTTCATCTCTGCTCTAGCCATCAGAAATATTGATCTCATCTAAAAATATTCAAATATTGAACAGTACTCCAAATACAATATTTCTGATACAATCATCTTCTAGATTATTTGCCTTCAAGAACCCTGATGAAAAATTGCTCACAATAAAAGAAAAATAAACCTGACATTAGCAGTCTAGTGTTCAAATTTTAGACTTATCCTTTAATAGTTATGTAACCATTGGAAAAGCATTATCTCTCTGAACTGTAGTTATTTCATCTACTAAACATATACACTACCAGAATAACTAGATTTGCCTAAAAATTAAGGAATTTAATAAGAAAATATATTTGAAAGCTATTAGTGAAAATAATATATTTTAAGAAGATAAGAATAATTTTAGGTCTGGTCATAAAATTAGGGCCATGCTTTAGGACTACAAGATAATACTTAGAGAAGTATGTAGTTTAATCTTTACTATATTTAAATATGTAATATATGCTTAATGAGTTTTTATAGACAGAACATTTTTAGCTCTTTATTTATCCTGTTTAGATTGATAGTTCTGCTCTTCAACAGGTCTGCCATAACAGAAACTACATTTGGAAGAGGTTCCTTAGAATATTGTAAGATTCTGTTTATTCTCTCCTATTCTATGTAGCCTTGGAATGTGACCTATGGTGCAAACTCCATAGCTGAAAGTAAAACAACACGTAATGTAATAATAAAAGAATCAGGCAGTTAGCCATTAGATGGCATAATTTTCCTTTTCCTTGGAATTATATATGGAAGTAAAATACCTTAGACTTTTATGGAACAATTTTAATAAAATTATTTGTATACATCAATTTCAAAACATCTTCAAAAACCATTAAAATTGAGAAATGTGTGACTATTCTAATTAATAACATGAATTCTAAGATTTATCAAGTTTCATAATCAATATCCTGTAGGGAGGCTTTGAATAAAAATTAGTTTGCCCTACTGATGAAAATGCAGCATTGCGTTAAGAAAGTCTCAGGAAAAAAGAGTGATACAATAAAAATGTTAAAGCTATCATAAATATGACAGGGATAAATGGTGACAAGACTATTGTATACTTGGTGTATTATTGGACCCTAAATTTGAGTATCATAGCACCATGCATTTTGCAAAAACATCAAGAAGAGATTATGTAGTGTGCTTACTATTCCATTCTAGTTGTCTATCAAATCCTACATGCCTTGTATTCTACTCATTCAATTATAAGCTCTATATGGAGTTACATGAATAATCTGATAAACTATTATTTAATAAGTACAAGTGAATGGCAACAGCCTGTTGAATTGAGATAGAATACTTATTTTTGCTAAAATTCTGTAACCTGGAAGAGAAATTCTAAGCATGGAAATTTCTTATGACCTCACAGGTAGCTTTATAAAATATTACGGAAATCAAGAGAGGGGAACAGTTTTTAGCATGCCTTTAGTAAGCCATTCATTAACTCAAGAAATATTTACTGAATGTCACCTTTATGAAACAATTGAAGTAGTCCCTTTGCATCTAATCTTCAGTGAAGACACATTGATCAGTAATGTTTTCACCAAAAGTGTTTTCTAAAACAGAGAGAACATCTCTTTGGAAATGCGTGTACAGTGTATTCTGTTTTGTATTTACTTATATAACCATACATGTTAAACCACAATATGTGAACAGATATAAAAATAGATTCTACCAATTTTTGTTTGAAAAAATAGCTGGAAAAAAAATACTGCCTATATCTGGAAAATAAATATATGCAAAAAAATCCACAATAATTTGTTACATTTGATATATTTAGTGAGCAAAACTTATAAAGAAGACATATTTAGTGAGGATACTTTTAAAAATAAGATATATTTAGCAGGGTTCACTCCATCTGAATGGTACTTTTATGCACAACACTTTTGTGTTGGGGCTTTTGAAGGGATGGTCATGCTTTTTCTTCATGTAATTTTCATGAGGTGATATTTAGGGCTTATGTTAGTATCTACAGATTCATGTCAGAGAAGAAAATAGAATTTTGCTCTGATCTTTCAACTTGCTCAGCAAAAAATCTTCAAAAATTTTGCCTATCTCTTTTTTCTAGAAGTGCCCCTTTCTTTGTAAGAAACTAGGAAAAACTACCAATTCTAGAATAAGTTGATGCTCTACAGGATTTATGTTCCTTTTGTTCCAAGTCAATTGGTATGAGATACAAAATCATATATTATATGTATATATATAGTAAATGTTGATAATTATACAACTTGATTTTACTTACTACTTTATTTTTATTTATGAAATGGCTTCTTTGTTGAGACAAACTAGTTTACAATAGTGAATCTATACATAAACCTTTATGAAAATACACATCTGCACAAACTGATATTTCTATCTAAAATACCCTGTGTTCCTAAAAATATTAGAATATTATTATTTGGATATGTTATTAATATAAACTTTCATTTTTAACCTGATGATGCTATTTAGAATTAGCATTTATTCATATCATTTAATATAGGTAAGGGAAGGATAGAATAAGAAAATGTCTATGTATTTCTAGTATGAATTCGTTTTTTTATTTTACACTGTATTTATTATTTATATTTTAGATAAATACTTTATACTATATATTTCTCCAAAACTGTAAGTGAGAGCACAGTGATCCCTACAATCTCAGAAATAGCAGTTAAAAGAACTGGAACAGATTAGAACACAGAGAAATGATCCATAGTTTCTTATGAGAGAAGCGATCAAAGGTCTTTTATAATTGGTAAAATGATTTATAAGTGAAAGTTTCTAAAGGTCTGTATTAGATGTTACTTTCTCTTAAAAGAAAGTTTAACTATATAGCCTACTAAAAGCTTGATATGTTTTAAGGCTTTATGTCTTTGTCTAGAAAAAATAGCATAGAATTTTATTTTAGGAATCAAAAGCAGACAGCAGTTGTTCAACAATATGTGTCTTTATAAATATTAACTAGTGTGTGTGAGTGTCTGTGTATATGCATGTGTGTTTGTTTAAATGCAGAGCAGAGCAGTTAATAGCCGCAATACTTCACACACACTGATTCAGCACTTAGTTTTTATTAGAAAAACCTGTCTTCTGTCATGGTGTGAATGTGTCTGGCCCTAGGACTAGCGCCATGTGTTGAATTCATTACAGTCTTTCATAAGATCCCAGGAGAGTTTATTCACAGATGTAGATTTCCTGCCAACCACCCATAACTGTCTATTTGGCCTTCATTGTGAGCACAAAGACAAGAAACTATCCAGTGGAAATAATTCATAGCAGTGCATTAAAAATAATAAGCATTACGCCTAGTCAGCGATGCTGGAGGTTTATAGTTTCTGACACTTGACTCTGGTTTTGTGGCAGCCCCCAGGATTTATGTGTAATATCCTATGTCCTTTCAATGTCTCACAGTAGACCCTGAGTTTTTACAGCTTCAAAGAAAGCTGTAGAATGCTGGCACCAGAAATCTATCTATTTTATTGATTTTCCCATAAGGGTATTTAATTATTCATTGAAGGATCCATTTAACAATTACACCTATTTTTAACCAATTAAGGTCACATTAAAGATTTACCAATATCATCGTAATAATAAGTACTATTTCATGGCATTTAGCCACTGCAATTACCAAGTAGGATTCTCCTGACTATTATGGATATAAAAATTTAGAGTTACTATGCCTTCAGACAAATAAAAAATGCATAGCTATCACCTTCTATAAAATGAATAGTTTAATAATTGAGATAGTACTATTTATAAAACCACATGGTTTTGACAGCCATGTAATATTAGTAAAATATTTTATCCAGTATTTTTCCTAAAGGAGTAGAAACTTTCAGTTGTGATACTACAAATATAAGAAGTGTCATCATATAAAATTAAAGAAGGAAGTGCAGAAACAATTCATTTTGGGGTTAGAACATATATTATTTCTGCACATCCGCCAAACCTGTGTACTAAAATGCAGAGTTTTTAATTTTTCATATTATTATATTCCTTTTATTGGTAGAGAAAAATCTAGGATTAAAAAATAATTATTTAGAATAAGGCATTCCCAAGTATCTTCTATAAGGGGTTATAGAATTTATGAGTTGGAAAGTGTTTAAAAACCATGTATGGCATACACCTCATTTTATAAGTAGATAAATTAATGTCCATAATGGCTTGTCCAAGGTCATCAAATATTAATAATGAGACCTAATTCTCACACCATTTGCCTTGCAATCCAAGATAATTTCTACTTGCACTGCATTTTATAATCCCCAACTCATTATTTATGTTTGTTGTATTGCACTCACATTTCTCCATAGCCCCATTTCAAAATAAGTATTCATATATGCAGGCTATGTTACAGATGGCTCCTGTTACTTACCTGTTTTCCCAGGAGGAAAATTCAATGCTAATTGCTTAATTTTGACTTTCAGTCAATTTATGCCTCAGATATGACTTATATTTAAATTTAAATCCACTTAAAAATATAATAGTTCCTATATGTGCCTATGCATTATTTTTTTCTTTATTTTTTAAATGTTCTTGTAGCTGGTGTTTCCCTCTTGATAAATTATTTTTTGTACCTTTTTGTCTTCCTGGATTCATTCTCACTTTGATCCATATAATGTCAGCTTAGCATCAGTGAACATCAGCATAAAAATAGCCAAATAGAATTTAAAAAAGCTAATCTCAAGAATACTCAACTATTCTAAGAATAAAAAAAAATCGATGATGCAACTAACTTAGTCTTTTTCTTTTTTTTCTTTTTTTTTTTTTTTTTGATGGAGTCTCACTCTGCCACCCAGGCTGGAGTGCAGTGGTGTGATCTGGACTCACTGCAAACTCCACCTTGTAGGTTCAAGTGATGCTTCTGCCTCAGCCTCTGAGTAGCTGGGATTACAGGCGTGTGCCACCACATCCGGCTATTTTTATTTTTACTTTTTTTTTTTGTATTTTTAGTAGCGATGGGGTTCTAACGTGTTGGTTAGACTGGTCTCGAACTCCTGACCTCAAATGATCCACCTACCTTGGCCTCCAGAAGTGCTGGGATTATAGGCATGAGCCACTGTGCTAGGCTTAGTCTTTATTAGAGTTCCTAAAGTAACATCTTCTGTTATAAACTGCAAACGATATAAAAATTTCAGTGTCAAATGGAGACCACCAAAAATTATTCTTTCACAAATCTTGTTCGCTTGTCCATGGATGATTTATTTTAGGAGCTTGATTTTTACCATTACATAATGTATTTTTATATAATTATGTGTGCTTTCATATTCTTAATACTTTTGGTATATAACATACAGATAGATACATATTTTATATAAATTGATCAGGATATACGTGTGTGTTTATATGCTATATAGTTTTGAAACATTTTAAATAACCTAAGAGTATATAATTGGTATTATCTAAGCTTGAGTTTCCTAGAAGCAGAGCCTGAGACAAAAATTCAAGAACATAAAATCTATTCAAGAACTGTTCTCAGAAATAGGATCACTGGCTTGAAATTTGAATTTCAGATAAACAGTAAACATTTATTTGAAATATTTTGGACATATTTATTCTAAAATAATATTCATTTATTTCCTGAAATTCAGATTAATCTCAGAGTTCTTTAATTTATCTGACAATCTTACTCAAGAGAGAGGAAGTGAAGAAAAGATAGGGCAGAAGGAGCTAGGCAAAGGTGTCTTGTCAGTCGGAATCTGACACTGCCCTGATCTGTGGGGGAGTTCTGTTCCTATGGATGTATGAATTACACTAGAAAGTTGGCCCCACCTTGGGGCTAG
Organism: Pongo abelii; assembly: GCF_028885655.2. Classification (NCBI taxonomy): domain Eukaryota; kingdom Metazoa; phylum Chordata; class Mammalia; order Primates; family Hominidae; genus Pongo; species Pongo abelii. The sequence continues at coordinate 87,420,624 of NC_071996.2, forward strand.
TCTTTGGTACAAACTTCACTCAATTATTGGCTGCAGGCTCTGAGGGGAAAGGTGAGGTTGGGTGGGGAAATAACCTGGATGGGCGAAACTCCTGTTCATGCACACAGACCTACAAACCCACCTTTTTTTTTCTTGGAATGGAAATACCTTAGTTTATAACTTCAAAATATGTAGAGAGATAGAGATTATCAACAAAACATATAGAATGACTTTTTAAGGCCGGGAGTGGTGGCTCACGCCTGTAATCCCAGCACTTTGGGAGGCCGAGGTGGGTGGATCACAAGGTCAGGAGATCGAGACCATCCTGGCTAATACGGTGAAACCCCGTCTCTACTAAAAATACAAAAAATTGGCCCGGTGAGGTAGCATGTGCCTGTAGTCCCAGCTATTCGGGAGGCTGAGGCAGCAGAATGGCGTGAACCTGGGAGGTGGAGCTCGTGGTGAGCCGAGATTGTGCCACTGCACTCCAGCCAGCCTGGGCGACAGAGCGAGACTGTCTCTAAAAAAAAAAAACAAAAAAGACTTTTAAAACTTTTTTTAAGAGAGAGGGTCTCACTCTGTTCTGTTCCCCAGGCTGGAGTGCATCGGCATGATCATGTTCAGCTAATTTTTTTACATTTTTGTAGAGATGAGGTCTTGCCATATTACCCGGGCTGGTCTTGAACTCTTGGCCAAAAGCAATCCTCCCACCTTGGCCTTCCAAAGTGTTGGGATATCAAGCATGAGCTACTGTCCCAGGTCTGGAATGCATTCTTATAGCAGGTATTTAGGGCATCTTGTCACCAAAAGTGGATTTAGACTTGTTCTTGTTTGTCATGGTATCATCTCTTTCTCTTTTAGGGTTTATATATATATATATATTTTTACTAATCATTGAGACAATTGTATCCTCTGCTTATTATTTTTACAAAAATTAGGCTGTACCATTTGCTGAACAGAGATGACTATTCTATTGTTTTTTCCAATGTTCATTTATTATCTATAAATCAGTTGTAATTTTTATAAACATGATGTGAGTTCTAACCAGCATAACCAATTACATTATAATATCCATTGCGTTGTTATATTATCGCTGATGGAGAAGTTTCATTTCTACACTTCTGTAATGTAATTTCGGAGACACTGCCGCTCTTAGTGGAACATGATACATACAGGAGCCTCCCAGGCCAGGTGACACCTTCTTAGTTAGAGGAAAAAATACTTAGTTTTTAAGGGGCTAAGAATCAGGTCAAAGAATACTTTCAACAAAGGCGAGATTGGGTTTAAAAAAACAAAAGAGGAAGACCAGTTGCATTATGTGTTAAGGAAAGTTAGATTTCACAAGCTGGAAAAAAACAGGCAACAACAAATCCAAGTTAGGATTGAAATCTCATGTATGTAGAATCAAAGTCTGAAATCTAGTAAAAAGAGATGGGGTGAGGGCAAGTTACAATTAAATGTAAAAGATTCTGGCTTATTATTGGGAAGTTCTAATTGTCTGGGACTGCTTATATGGCTTTTTGGGGTCTATAAGGTTGTTCTAAAGGACGAGAGGTTCTGGGAATGCCACCTTACACATATAAATTATTGTAAAATTATTATTTCAAGAAATGCAATATCATGGAGCACAGTTCTCATTGGAATATTTTATATGATTTAAACAAAGCAAGCAACCAACCTTTTAATAGTTTGGCAATACAGTTTTATTATAAATTAACATATGGTTTTTCAAGGAAATCTGAAGTACGAAAAATACCACCCTTAGTTAATCACTCGAAACCAACAATTGTTGGTTTCCATTCCTTATTCCTGTATTCTTGCTGTGCATATAATTTTTACATAATTGTAATCAAATGGGTTATATAAATTAAATATGCTGATTAAGCTATCTGTTCTTCCTGATTATAGGTAAATATTTGCTTGTTGCAAGTAATTTAAAAATGTAGAAACAAATGTAATGAAAAAAAAATCACCCAGAACCCCACAACCTAGAAATGACAATTATTAATATTTATATATTTTAGGTTATTATTATTCACTATTTAAAAAATAGTGACTTCAGTAATTTAGTATAAATGACATTGATATAAAATATGACTACTCTTTACAGCGAACAAATAAAGATAACCTCTGCATGTGTGAAGGGATTATATTTTAAATTAATTATAGCAAAATAAATCCCAACAGTTTAAAGATTGTAGCTATTATGATTGCAAGATATATAATTAATAGCACTTAACAGTGATTTAAGAGGTCACCAACAAATCATAGAACTTGTGGGATTTGTAAAGGTAATAATGAAGCTAAAAACACATGCTTTCTGTTACCTGAAGAGATAAGGAAGATGAGAAGCAGTGGAATCATGCATTACATGTCCAGCCTTTGTTTCTGGGTCATAGAATCTGTATGAGACACTTAACAGAATCCAAATGAATAGGTGAGTTTGATATCCCAGTTGATTAAGGAACAACTACTACTTACATTAAATGATAGAAAATCTGAATAAATTGCTAATCCTATAATTTGATTTAATTTACTAATATATAAATTTAAGTACAGAATTAGAATCAGATAATAATATATTAAATCATCCACAGGAGATTACTTTCATGATTAGGCTAATGAGGGATGTTATGAAGATTGAAAAAGCATTTATCAAAATATGATAACTCAAAGAGTAATACTTATCAAAACAGTTTAGTTGTCCATCTGACATTAAATAATGATAAATTATCACCATGAAAATGACTCAAACACACACACACAAAATCAAGCATTTGTTGTACTTCATAATATTTTAAAAGTTAGTTTCCATTTGATTTTTAGAATCTTAAAATATAAAATCTAGAAGAGGGCTTCAAGATCGTCGAATTCGGTGGCTTTTAAACTATCCTCAGTGAAGCACAAATGTTTCACTGGCAACATTGTTTCATTAGATTGTGACTTTGATATTCACTGGGTGGGTCTGAATCCCCTGCTCCCACATGAACCAAACATATTTACTGTATATCTCATATATATTGGATTTTGCACATAGACTTTTATTTGGAAAATTGAAGTTTTAGTTCCCTTTAAAAGGAGGTAAAAAGTTCAGATTTAATTTGAGTCTATTCAGTCTTTATGTGCGGAATTAGAGGTTTTTCCAGTAAAATTCACACACAAATTCATTCAAAATGGGGACTAGAACCTAAGTCTTGTAGAAGTGCTAGGACAGTAACCATCCCACTACATCATAATAATGTATATGATGTATACAGTTTAGTTTGGTGTACAGAGAACGTAAAGAGTTCAACCATTATAAAAGGTTGATAGTCTCAAAGTTTTTAAGTAACATTTTAATCCTCCAAATTCATTTTTGTATATGGGGAAATTATGAAGCTTGATAACTTCTCTTATACAGCTAAAAGCAGTATCAGTAATATTACAGAGAAAGGAATGTGCCACTACTACCATTTAAATCATGTAATTTCTCAGCAGCTGGAACATAAAGGCTCTTGTTGGCTGAGTTAATTTATTCTGCCTTAACCTTTGTAACTTCAATTGTTTTCTGAGGGAACACTTAGATGGTCTTTAATATCCTTTTTATCCTGTGTCATTCAGGATGCTTTGCACTGCAAATGGTGGGGGACTGTCACTGAAACTGGCTTAATCAGAGAGGGAATTTATTACCACACAATAGAAATTGCAGAGATACGGTAGACTTTGAGATTTGTTGACTCAGCAGTTCAAGTATGTCAGGTAGACCCAAATTCTCTGGATCTCTCTGTATGAAACTTTCAGAGTTGGCTATATACTTAGCTGGTAATAAGATGTCTGAAGAAGTTCTAAGTGTCACATCCAGAGGCAATACTGTCCATAGGTAGAGAGAAACACATATTTATTATTTTCTCTTAGAAGACAAGAACTTTTTTAAATAAGCAATTCAGCTGAATTGCTTTCATTTTGAATGGATTAGAACTGGCTCACATGCATATACTTGTACCAATCAATGGCAGAGAAGATTAATTTACTGGACCAACCATGCCCACTCATGAGACTTGGTATTGGTTCACTTTATCATGAAGTGCATAGTTACATGCATGGTGCATGGGGGTGGACACCTGAATAAAACTGGGATTCTATAACTAAAGAAAGCAAGAATGGATAATGATTAGGAAAACATCTGTGTCCACTACACAATGCTAACAGCATATGGCTATATTTGTAATTGGCAATAATGGCATAATCAGAATAGTAATAAGATCAGACAAAGTAAAACTAATTTGAATCGAAATAGAATTACCAAATATTCTACGCATTTTTACCCAAGTCTTCTCTAGCCATTTAAACCTTTGTAAGAATCAGCTTAAAAATAATGGAACAGATTTGCATAAGTAATACCAATCTGAAAGCTTTCAATGAGTTAATATTTAGGCACCATTATGCATAATGATGTATTGATTAGATAGAAAATTAAATAGTGAATCCAGATAACCAAGTGACCTCAGGAAATTTGGCACAGAAGATGACCAAAGCTGCTGCCAAAATGCATACCTTCATTGTCAATGTGGACTTCAGGCCTTGAGCCAGCTTTCATATTCACAGTATGTAAGTAGTTCTAGCAGGGAACTCTATGTTACACTGACTGGTATGTCAGGGTAACCAAAAATGTAGTCCTGAAAATCAAGCTAGTGTTGCCATGATTGTCATATAAAATATTTTCATTGCAGAGATCACTGAGAGCAACTAAAATACAAAATAGAAAATTAAAAATAATGGTAGACAGCATTTATTGAAACCTCAATGTTTAATGCCAGATAATATTGTAAGTGAACTAAAGGTTTGCAACAAACCTATAGAATACAGATACTGTTGTTATTATTGTTATCAGCTTTGTATAGATGAAAACACTGGAGTTGGAGAAAAGGTAGGAAATGCCTAGAGCTATGCAGTTAGTAAGTAGTGGAGCTGGTAATCTCACTCAAACAATACGCCACTAGAGCCCACATTCTGTTAAAAACTATGCTGCCCTGCCCCTAAGAGCAGTGCAAGGGAGAAGAGATATGTGGATTATGTGCTTATTTATACCACTAATGTGTTTAAGCCATGTTGCCTCAATCTATTTCCAGACTACATAGTTCCTAGAGAATATGGTAAGGTATTTGATGTAATATTATAAGAATAACATTAATATTCTAAAGTCATATTTGTAAACTTATTGTAAATCTGGGCCATTTATTTCTTCTAAAAGTGTTTTCAAGCATTTTTGTTAGATGTCCAATAGACTTAATTGAATACAAAAGTGTTTTTGGTGAATTCATGAATGACTGAATGAATAAATTTAACTAAGTAGATTGGTGGGACATCCTTCTATCAGTCCTATAATTTCCCATACTTTCTACTGAAAAATATTTTTGTGTAAAAACTGGTTTTCAGGACACATGCAGTTTACATAAGGCCTCTGTATTACAGGAATCTAGGCAGCCTATAGTCATAACCAAATACTAAGAATTATATGAAGTCCATTTCAAAGTGATGAAAGTTAAAAAGAAATGATTGCGAATAGAATAATAAACACCATATATTTGACATAGGCTTAAATAATAAAAGAATGACTTATGAACTGACATTAGGGCAGCCGTAAGTTTCATCCTGTAAATTCATTGGAAGGCAACCTTGAATGACAAAGTCAAACTGAAGACAGCAATCTGGAAAAGAAAACCAACAAAAATACCAAACTGATAGAAACTGCCATCATAAATATATAGAGTAAATGGGGAAGAGGGCAGTTCTCACTTGATAGAGTCCATTGTTATCTAAGGCAAAACTGCATTAGCAAAGAACCTGTAAAATTTATAAACAGTAAGTGAATTATGTGTGTATTATTTGGAAATGACCCTCCTTCATTGTTAAGATGAAAGGGTGAAGAAGAAAGAGGAGTTCTGATATATGCATTCATTGTATAGTGATTAAATCAGAGTAATGAGGATATCCATCACCTCAGACATGTATTATTTCTTTGTAGGGAGAACATTCAGAATCCTCTTTTCTAACTATTTGGAAAAATAAAATACACTGTTGTAAACTATATTGACCTTAATGTGGCAAAGGACACCACATCACACTGAACCTCATAAATATGTAAAATTATTATATATCAACTTAAATTAAATAAATTGTACTTAAAAAAGAAATGGGCTATGTTTTAGTGTTTGCCTTATTTTAATTGCATGCATTTTAATGTAAAACTGTGATTAAACCCTTCTAAAATCACTAGTTTTATAGTAAATAGAATACCAAGAGCCACAAAAACAATGTTACAACAGAATACAGCCAAAGACTTGAAGTGTTTCTAGGTATAATTTTGGGAAATAACTAGAAAGATATTGTATATAAACACAATAGAAAAAGGCAATTTTTGGCCATTCTGCTAAAATAAATTTTCTGTTTCTTTCAGTAATAAAACATTTCCAAAATAATTTGAATATATGCCTTCTTTTCTTCAAAGTATGTTTTAGTCATTTTATAATGTTGCCTGAAATCATGAGTAAGAGGCCAAATTAACAACTAGTTTGATTCAAATGAGGTTAGCTGTTTTGCCTGCCACTGCTTACAGTCATTTTATTATGCCTTAGGAACATTTTTATCTAAAGGGAGAAAAGAAAGATTTAGTGCCAATAGATGTCTAGAATAATCAAATGGCCCTTAACAGCTTGATTTTCTTAAAAATCAGGTTCTTTTTTTTCTCCAAGTTGGTATCATAAAAATATGAAGGCAAATTAAATGCTATGAATTCATAGTACAGTCTCTCTGGGAAAATGCTATTACTGTAGAATTGCTTACCACTAACAAATTACTACAATTAGAGTTACCTGAGTGTTGTTTTAAGGCCACTCTACGTCACTAAAGTTATATGATTCCAGAATTTGTGTTTCTTGCATTAATATTAAGACTCTCTGAGTGCATAAGGGGAGATACTTAATGATTATTCATTTGATAAAGCACTTTGGTGTTAAAAAGAGTTCTTTAGAGTTTAGATTCTTGTAAATCTGAAGTAATTATAGGTCTTTGGAGAAATTTGTGTGTATTTTTATTTTAAAATAAGAGCTAGAAGGAAAATCACTCTTTGTAAGCCAGTTGTAGAATAAAAATAAAAATAAAAATAAACTATACTTGTTTTCTTTTTAAAGAACCTTGTTTTCACTGCTATGTCTAAGAATTAAAAGTCTATATGTACTAATATATGCTAATTGTATCAATAATTGCATAGTCACAACCCTTTATGATAATTTCCTTCAATAATCTGTCAAATTTTGATTTTGTGAGACAGCTGGAATGCAACTGTTTAAAAGCTGTTACATGCCATAGAAATATGAATTTACATGCAAGAAACTGAAGTATTTATGGTGGAAGTTATGTGCATTTCATATTTTAGCTCTTCAGGCAGTCATCCCTTGGCTTATGATTCCTCAAACTTAATTCATCAGTTTCTGATTTTGAATCTGAATAATCCCTTTAGTTTTTCCAGATCTTCCACTTTAAATTTCTAATCCTGACTCCTGATTTCTTCTCTATTCCAACTCCCTTCTTTACTTCTGTATTTATGAAATCATCCTGATTAAGAGTTCGCTAAGCAAAATTTTAACTACCACCTTGAAACTTTGATTTCAGAACTGATCTGGTTCATAATAAAGATATTATCCTGATTAACAATAAATGTAATGTCACTTTTCTCAGTCACGTACATGTGTCAAAAAATATCCAATAGCACACTGAATGGAGAAATTCAGGGAAGCAGCAATTTACAGTTAATATTTGAGTTACAATTATGTGGCATTTTTTATGGAGTCATGTTTACATAGGTTAATTTGCCTCTGTATCTTATATGTATATGTTATGTATATCTATGTAGAGATATACTTAAAACAGCTTTATTAAGTAATGGCAGTTTTGTTCCTTCTCATTTTGTCAGCCAATTTTATAAGCATATTTATACCTAACAACTCAGTAAATATTGTTTGAAGCTCTGGGCTTTTTATGACTATGCATATGTCATATTATGCATATCAGAATTTTCTGTCTGGCTTCTTTTGTTTTTTGCAGTAGCTCCTATTTGATTATAAGCAATTTAATTGCAATATAACCATTACAGCTTCTACAACACAAAGGCTTCTTTTTCTTACATTTCCTGAAGTGTTTACTGCCCAAATAATTTTAATGGAAAAACTGTAGTATTTACTATTAAAAGTTTGAGTGTTATATACGTATTTTCTCAGAATCATAATCACTGTTGGTAAAAAGTAGTTTTATTACTGGCTTGTTTGAACCAACCTAGTATAAATGGAATCTGTTAGAGTTTGATTTAAAATAAACATACCACAAACAAAATATTGCTAAACCCTGTTCCATAAAGCGTGCATAGTGAACACATATACTCTAGTTATAGTTAATAATCATTGAAATGAAAATATCAATGCAGTCCAGGTGTGGTGGCGCACACCTGTAATCCCAGCACTTTGGGAGGCCTAGGCGGACAGATCATGAGATCAGGAGATCGAGACCATGGTGAAACCCTGTCTCTACTAAAAATACAAAAAAATTAGCCGGGCATGGTGGTGGGTGCCTGTAGTCTCAGCTACTCGGGAGACTGAGGCAGGAGAATGGCGTGAACCCAGGAGGTGGAGCTTGCAGTGAGCCGAGATTGCGCCACTGCACTCCAGCCTGGGTGACAGAGCGAGATTCCGTCTCAAAAAAAAAAAAAAGAAGGAAAATATCCACGCAGGAAACATTTGTTTGCAAAAGAAGAGCTGTATATTTTGAATGAATGGTGCAGTATAGAGATATGAGGCACATTTAACTTATAAAAAAAGTGAAATTTATAGTAGTGCATATATAAAATCAAGAGTAATATGTTTTGAAGATAAGTCTGTTGAGCCTAATTAAAACTAGAAGATCAATATGATAAATCTCAAAGGACTATACTTTTTGCAAAATTACGAAATTTTTAGGTTAAACTACTTTGTTTTATTTCAAAGATGTGAAAATTTCTTTAAGGACCTTAAAGAGAGTTGTAGGGGTACCATCAGCCACAATGTTAATATATTAAGATAAAATTATACCTGATAAGTGAATCTATAGTAATGATTGGTATTTAGAGAAGAGAGAGAACACTTTCAGACTGAGTTTCAGGAAATCCTTTTTTTTTTTGAGACGAGTTTCACTCCTGTTGCCCAGGCTGGAGTGCAGTGGCGCGATCTCAACTCACCACAACCTCCGCCTCCCGGGATCAAGCAATTCAACTGCCTCAGCCTTCCTGAGTAGCTGGGATTATAGGCATGCGCCAACATGCCTAATTTTGTAGTTTTAGTAGAGATGGGGTTTCTCCATATTGGTCAGGCTGGTCTCAAACTCCCAACCGCAGATGATCCACCCGCCTCAGCCTCCCAAAGTCCTGGGATTATTTCTTAAAAGAGGTTGAAAAGAATATAGGTAGAATTTCCAACAGAGAAATAGGACGGACATTGAAAGGGTGGATCCATATGGAGTGTGTTGAAAAGATGTTCAAAGTTATAGTTTAGGTTAAGTTCTTGTGGAAGATTAGTGAAAAAATAAATTAGTCAGAGTCCTAAGTTTTTGAAATCCCTTGAATTAAAAAGAGTTAAGAGGTTTGAACTTTGGTTAATAGAATTTTTTGAAGACAGAATGGAAAGCCCAAAGCAAATATCTTAGCCTGGGTTTCTAAGAACACAGAGCCTGAGGGTAAGCTTATATGCTTTTATTTTCTTAGGGAATGAATCTCAAAGCACAAAAGTGAGGGACAGTGCATTGAATCTGAGAAGGAGAAAAAGCCTGAATGACGCTAGTCACTAACAACAACTGACTGCTCAAACCTTGAGGGGATGTCCTGAGAATCCTTGTAGACTTTGCTTGGACTGTTTCTCATGGAAAGAAAGAAGAAAGTAAGAATAGTTCTCAAATTACAATTGGTTAAACAATTTGGTAACAATTCTCAAATCACATTGGTTAAACATTCACACAATAAGTTGTTAATACTCCTGCTCTTTCAGATTATAAATTGGGCAAGAAATGAGGCAGTGTTAGATTGCACCTGTTTGAGGTTAATCAGGGCCTAAGCAGAGAGAAGACTGGAAGAAGTGATGCCTGGATGATAGGAAGTATGTAGGAGATTTCTGATAGTTGTGGTATTTTAGGAAAACTGGTTTCATAGCATAATTGAGAAAAGGATATTGAAGACAGTAAGCCCAGTTAGAAAAATTTTAAAATAGCCCAGGTGAATATAGTGAAGAACTTTATTGACGTAGCGGTATTTGGAATAGGAATAAAAGAGTGACTATGAAAAGGTACAGGCAAAATAAATTTTCAGAGCATAGCAGGTGACTGGATATGGGAATATAAAAATAAATATCATATTACATATGTAAGCCTTGATTTCAATAGTAACAATTTTCTAATCGTGTATATGAAGAGTGTAGCTAAAAAGATAACCCAGAATATATTCTCATTTTCATATTTAATAAATGTTTTCTGCTTTTTTCTTCAGAGTACAACTACAATTATAACCTCAGTCATTTTTGTAGTAACCCAAGGGGTTAGGAGATGACAGTTCTCTGAAGGCATGGTACCTATTTTTTTTCTTTCCCTGAAGTGTAGGTTTGTGCTACATGATTAATAGTTTATTTCAGATAGTTTATATGGACTATTTTTTAAGAAAAACATCTTCCTTTCACACACAAATACACATGCATAACACACACACACACACACATAAGCACAATGAATACGCATCTTGGCAAATGACTATTTCATGTGCTGGGGTGGTAGAAAATGTGGTTTGGGGCTTAAAACACAAAAAATCATGGCTTTCATTTCACAAAAGTTATTGAACAACAGATTGACACCTGACATGACCTCCACCTCTGCTACCATGACACCTTTTTTTATGAGCCGTGGATCAATGAGAAGAGTAGCTGAGGAAAGAGGCTGACTGCTATTCACTTGATTATTAAAACCCTTTGCTGCTGAGGTCACCTTTTGGTGACTATTCACATGGGACACAAACACCTTCTTGTTCTCTCCCTCACCCCCCCATACAGTGAGCTCTATCAACATAACTCTTCACCAGACTTCTTTATCACCATTTTTTTCAGTCATGTTCCTTCCAAGTCCCTGACCATTCAGCCAAACCAATGGATACAGCCCATGAGTTGGTATATTATCACACATCTGGCCACTTCTTCCAAGCAAAGTGAACAATCGCTGTTGTTTGAGGCTGTCTCAGAAAGAGGCTGTAGTCCTGCAGCTGTCCACTTTAAGGTGGTGCGTACATGGTACATGTTGTACGGGATCATTCGTAAACCAGACCCCAGTCCTCTTCCTCTGTTAAGTAATTTTTGGGAACTCCTCATGAGGTCATAGGCAGAGAAGGCAGTACAGCAAAAGTGCAGGCTAGGGGCATTGAAGCCATTTCATCATGTAACTTACTTGTTAGTTCAGGGTGTGATCATGTGTATACCATTTTCATTTGTTGATAGAGAGCTGCCAATAACTTTAAAATTTATGGTTTGGTGGCTCAGATAACTGAGCCTCTGGCTTTAATGACATGAAGGTAACTGAGAGTTGTCTAGCCTGACATTTCGTGAGAGATGTGGAGTCTTCAGATGATCATCCCCTATCTTTTGAAATACCTGACCATCAGGACAGCTGTGGTTTAGGACTATATATTAGACCATACAGCTGTAATAGTTTTGATTGTACTCTATGTTTCATTATTCATTGGAGAGCTGGCATCCACAATATCCAACTTCGTGTGTCAATACATCATGTGTTTAAACATTTGGAATTTTTGTAGCAAATGTGTTCCGTGCTGATGAGCATTTACTACTTTCTTCTACAAAATAGAATTAAAACTACATGAATATCATGGGAAGTAAGCCAGGCAGAGTTTATATGTGTATTTCAATAATTTTAGTAAAGCATATCAACTTATCAGGAGTCCTTGTGTGCCACATTTTTATGTGAAAATCTTTTACCTGAAATGCCAGGTTTGTTAACTTCATAGGAATAAAGAGATTCAAGGTTGCCAATTGTCTACTGCTTTATAACTTGTATTGACTCATTAGGACTGACCTTGCAGATCCAAATATAGTATGGAAATATTACATTGAAGAATGTTAACTTTTTTTTTAGAATGGAGGCATTCTTCCTTTCTCTAAAACCACTCACCTAGCCACTCTTAATATGTGTACATGGGTAATTTTGGAGGGAGTGTGTGGGGAAAGAATTATAATTTTATTTTATTTTTACTTTATTCTATAATTGCAACTTTTATTTTAGATTCAGGGATAATGCCAGATTTGTTACATGAATATATTTTGTGATGCTGAGGTTTGGGATACAGATGATCCTGTCACCCAGAGAGTAAGCATAGTAGCCAGTAGGTAGATTTTCAAAGCTTGCCCTCTTCTCTCTTTAGTAATACTCAGTGTATATTATTGCCATCTTTATGTCCATGTTTACCCAATGTTTAGCTCCCGCTTATAAGTGAGAACATGTATTATTTGGTTTTTTGTTCCTGTGTTTATTTGCTTAGGTTAATGGCCTCCAGCTACATCCATGTTGCTGCAAAGAACATGATTTTGTTCTTTTTATGGCTAAATAGTATTCCATGGTGTATATGTATGCTATTTTCTTTATCCAATCCTCTATGGATGAGCACCTAGGTTGATTTCATATCTTTGTTATTGTGAACAGTGTTACATTTTTGAACATATTTGTGCATGGGTCTTTTTGGTAGAATGATTTATTTTCTTTTGGATATATACCCAGTAATGAGATTGCTGGGTGGAATGGTAGTTCGAAGTTCTTTGAGAAATCTTCAAACTGCTTTCCACAGTGGCTGAACTAATTTACATTCCTACTTACAGTGTATAAGCATTCCCTTTTCTCCATGGCCTCATCAGCATGTGTTATTTCTGACTTTTTAGTAATAGCCATTCTGACTGGTGTGTGATGGTATCTCATTGTGGCTTTGACTTGCATTTCTCTAATAATTAGTGATTTTGATCATTTTTTCATATGTTTAGTGGCTGCTTGTATGTCTTCTTTTGAGATGTGTCTGTTTATGTTTTGTACGTACTTTTCAATTTTTTTTTTAATGCTTGTTGCTTTGTTTAAGTTCCTTATAGGTCCTTTGTCAGATGCATAGTTTGCAAATATTTTTCCTATTCTGTAGGTTGTCTGTTTACTTTTCTGATAGTTTCTTTGCTGTGCCTAAGCTCTTTAATTAGGTCCTGCTTGTCAATTTTTGTTTCTGTTGCCATTGCTTTTTAGGACAAAAAAAGAGCCTGAATAGCCAAAGCAATTCTAAATAAAAAGAACAAAGCCAGAGGTATTATATTACCCAACCTCAAACTACACTATAAGGTTACCCTAACCAAAATAGCATGGTACTGGTAGAAAAACAGACACCTAGATCTATGGAACAGAATAGAGAGCCCAGAAATAAAGCTGCACATCTACAGCCTTCTGATCTTCAACAGAGTCAACAAAAATAAGCAATGAGGAAAGGACCAAATTCAATAAATGGTGCTGGGTTAACTAGCTAACCATAAGCAGAAGATACATATACAAATACAAATATTACTAAAATATTATATTGCCATATACAAATATTAACTCAAGATGGGAAATTCTATATAATAACTTAATAAATATTTAGTCTTACAATCTATGACAAGGAAATGTATATCTCTATAAATATATACACTATGTAAAGTAATCTCTGTCCATTGAATAAAATGCCTCGTGAAACTTTAATATGTAACCACCTCAGGCTTTCTTCCTGCTTTAAACATCTCAAGGATCTCCCACTGAACTCAGAATGACATTCAAACTCCTTATTTTAGGTCTTTACATGCTTACTATTTCAATCTTCTTACTACTGTAGTCCCATCTCCCACTTCACACACCCTCTAAACTCCACTGAGCCTCCACGTGGCTGCTCTGTTCTTGTCATTCAGCTCTCTCCAGTCACATGTCGTCTCCCCAGATGAAACCTTCCTGGTTATCAAATCCAAACCCCTCTGCAGTTTCTATTACTTCAGTGATTCTACCTTCTTGAGGAATACATCAAAATGTGAAATGACCATTAATATTTTTACTGCCATGTGCAAGGACTTAAAGAGGGTTTGTACTGCCCTTTGGGGTATACAACAATCCTCCACTTGGTCTGGAATTTGAATTCAGAATGTCAGTGCCTGCTTTTACTCTCTGAAACTAAAGAATTTTATCTAAAGAAACAAGTTGCCTTCAGATCTTATTTTACTCTCACAAATGAAACCAAGTCATGTAGATATGAATCAGATATGAAGTAATATTGAAAATATATTTGGATTGCATTTATATACTTTAATATAGAAAATTAAATGAATATCTATCTATCTATCTATCTATCTATCTATCTAATACTTCTGATTTCTCTGAAATTTTTTTCCTGTTTCCAATATTATTCTGAGAACAATCCTGTAAGTTAAGGAAGTTTAAGAAGACTGATATTTCCTGACTATAAGGAATACTTTTGTATATTTGAAATATTTAAAAGTGGTACAGTTTGCACATGATTGTAGAGTTTACTGTAACTAAAGTATCAAAAAAACCTCGAGTCTTCTCTCAGAAACAATCTAAAAAGAATTATGTTAGTAGATGAGAAGTTACCAAAAAATCATCTCTAAAGGTGACTTCCAAAATAATGATTTTTGCATACACTTTTTTAAAAAACATTATTGGCTCCAAACATAAACTTTCTAGTGTACTGCTTTCCTTCTTTAGACTATTCATATATATATATAAAATATTGTGTATTTTAATACGAGGAAAATATATTTTTATAATATATATTATAAATATATAATATATTTTAAGACTGCATAAAACAACAAAAATCACATAAAAGCATAAAGTATAGAAATTCTTCCACATTTCCTTTATATTAATATACCTAATTTAGTTATGTAAATATATAGTATTTATATTGCTTTGTGGGCTTCACAGCAGGAGTTCAAATAGTTTTTACTATAGGAAATGTTACATTTGTATCTGTTTTTTTATTTGTTATTCTTTTTCTTAATACAATGGAAGAATCTCCAAGTTATTACCTTCAAAGTGGTCTTGTATTTTTAATTTAATGTTTTATTCAGGTATAATTGACAAACAGTAAACCGTACATATGTACTTACAAAATTGTGTAAGTTTTGAAGTACGTGTTCATGGGTGAAACTGTCACCATAATCATGATAATAAACATATCCATCACCCTCAAAGATACCTTGTGCCCCTTTACATAATGTTTTCCCTACTGTTGTGAGCCCTGAATTCCCAAGAAACCATTCATTTACTTTCATTCACTGTTGAATTGTTTGCTTCTTTTATAATTATGAAGAATTTATACCTTATATATATATTTATTTTTTGTGCCTTTAAACCACATTCTGAAAGCAAATACCTTATAATTTTAATCTTCATAAATTTTACCCTTTCTTTCTTGCTTTTATTGTAGTGAGAACACTTAACATGATATGTAGCCTCTCAACAAAGTTTTAAGTGTATAATACAGTACTGTGAACTCTAAGTACAGTGTTGCATAACAGATCTCTAGAACTTATTCACCTTATAAAACTGAAACTTTATACCCTTTGAAAAAGAACTCCTTATTTTTTCTCACCGCAGCCCCTAGCAGTCATCATTCTATTTTGTTTTTATGAATTTGACTGTGTTAGATTCCTCATATAAATGAAATCGTGCAGTATTCGTCCTTCTGTGATAAGCCAATTTCACTTAACATAGTCTCCTCCAAGTTCAACATGTTGCATATGTTACGATTTCCTTCTTTGGTAAGGCTGAATAATATTTCATTCTATGTCTATGCCATGTTTTATTTGTCCATTTATCCATTGATGGACATTTAGGTTGCTTTCATATCTTGACTTTTGTCAATAATGCTGCAATGAAAATAGGAGTCCAGATTTTTTTTGAGATCATGATTTTAATATTTTGGATATATATCCAGAAGGAAGATTGTTGGATCATATATTAGTTCCATTTTTAATGTTTTGAGATATATGACTATTGTTTTTTATGGCAGATACTTCATTTTACATTCCCACCAGCAGTGTACAAGTGTTCCAATTTCTCCATATTATCACCAGCATTTTAATCTTTTGTTTACTTTTTTATAGTAGCCATTCGAACAGGAGTGTAGTGATATTTTGTTGTGGTTTTGATTGGCTTTTATTTGAGGATTAGTGATGTTGAGCATCTTTTCATATATCTGTTGACCATTTATATGTTACTTCGGAGAGCTGTTTTCTCACATTCTTTGTCCATATTTTAACTGGGATACTTGCTTTTTTGTTATCGAGTTGTAGAAGTTACCTGCATATTTTAGATATTGATCCTTTTTCAGATATATGTTTTGCAAATATTTTCTCCCATTCTGTATGTTGCCTCTGCACTCTGTTGGTTGTTTCCTTTGCTATGCAGAACCTTTTAAGTTAGATGGAGTACTACTTGTCTATTTTTGCTTTTGTTGCTTGCACTTTTTGTGCATATTTAAAAAAATTGCTTAGGCTAATGCCATGAATCTCTCCTTCTGTGTTTTCTTTTATGAGTTTTAATTAATCTTTAATCTGTTTTATTTTGTGTATGGTGTAAGAGAAGCATCCAATTTTATTGTTTTTCATGTGAATCCTCAGTTTTCTCAACACCATTTATTGAAGAGACTGTCCTTTCTCCTTTTTGTATTATTGGCATCCTTGTCAAAGATCAGTTGACCATATATATATGGGTTTATTTCTGGGCTTTCTATTCTATTCCATTATTCTGTCTGTCTATTTTAATTTCATTATTATACTGTTTTGATTACTGTAGCATTGTAGTGTATTTTGAAATTAGGAATTGTAATGCATCCAGTTTTGTTCTTCTTAAGATTGATTTGGCTTTTGTGAATCCTTATGAATATTAGTATAATTACAATCTGTTTCTGTAAGAAATGCATTAGTATTTCAGGATTTCATTGAATCTGTAAGCCTTCTTGAGTAATAAGGACACTTTACCAATATTAAGTCATCCAGTCCACAAACATGGGATGTCTTATTGTTCTTTTGTGATCTCTTTAATTTCTTTCATCAGAGTTATGTAGTTTTCAGTGTACAAGTCTTTCACCTACTTGGTTAAGTTTATTCCTATGAAGTTCATTCTTTTTGATGATATCAAGTGGGTGATCTTCCTGCCTCAGCCTCACAAAACAGTCTACTTAATTTTTGATGGGGAGTTTTACCAGACATAGTATATTCCTGGGTTGCAATTTTTTATTTCATCCTTTTGAATACACAATCCCATTCTTTACTAGTCTGCAAGGTATTGCTAATAAACCCATTGATAGTCTTATTGAAGCTCTCCTGTACATGATGATTTTCTTTTGATGCTTTCAAAATTATCTCTTTGTCTTTAATATTGACAGTTGGCTGTAATGAGTCTTGGTGTAAGTTATACTTTTGGTTGATTCTGTCTGCAAACCTCTGAGCTTCGTAAATTTCAATGTCTATTTCCCTCTCTGTATTTGAGAAGTTTTGGCCATTATTTCTTTAAATAAGCTATTGATTCCTTTCTTTTGTTCTTCCAGAACTTTCACAATGCATATATTAGTTGGTTTGATGGTGCCCGTAATTCTCTTAAACTTTCTTCACTCCTATTCATTCTTTTATTCTTTTTGTTTCTCTTGTAATTTCTAATGACCTTCAAGCTTTCTGGTTCTTTCTTCTGATCAAGTCTGCTGTTGAACTACATTAGGAAATTTTTCAGTTTAGTTATACTCATCAGCTCCAGAGTTTCTCTTTGCTTCTTTGCATAGTTTCTGCCCTTTGTTGATATACTTGATTTGTTCCTGTATCATTTTTTCTTATCTTATACAGTTGTCCATCTTTGTTTTGTGTAACTCACTGAGCTTCTTTAAAACAATTATATTGAGCGTTTATAAGGCAATTTATAGATTTCCATTTCTAAGTTAGGTAACTGGAGATTTATTTATTTATTTTTTAACTGAGTCATGTTCCCCCAATTCTTTTTGTTCCTTGTGGCTTTCCATTAGCGTCTGTATATTTGAAGAAACAGCCACCTCTCCCAGTCTTTACAGACTGGCTTCAATAGTAAAGGACTTTAACCAGTCAGCCAAGTTAGAGAGTCTAGATTACTCCTCAATGATTGTGACAAAGATGGCTATTTTTTTCATGATCCAGTTCTATATGTTGCTCTGGGAGTGATTTCTGGGCAAGCCCATTCTCCATATTCTCCATTGACTTTATATATGCACCTAGTTCCCTCTGTTATGTTATATTTGCCTAATATAGCTAAACTGAATTTCGTTTTCTGCAACTAAAGCTTCATAAAATTATCCAAACCATGGTTTAAGTTTCACCGGGAACTTACATGAACCATCTAAAAAAAAATGTGTCTTCCATGAGTGATAGTAGGTTGTATATGGCACTCTAATGATACTTGTCTACATAGTTGTACTTGTATTTCATATTTTCCTCTCTAGATCACAAAGTCTTGAAACAATAACTATGTGCCATATACCAACATGTACAGAACAATATCTAATTCTTAGTTTTGGAGAATATTTTAAGACAAAATAAAAGTGTAGGCTATATCACAGGATTATCATTAAAAATTCTGGACAGTGAAAATATTAACAATGCATTTGTTTCTAAGATATTTCATTAGTAACTACGTGATAGCTAAGAATCAACTGTTAAATGCTGCCTTTTGTATTAAAATGCATACTGAGTACAAGGCAATGAAAATTTGTTCTTAATGCAAGAGAGGAAATGATATGTCGTGTCAGATGAAATTAAATTCATATTTGGGTTGTTGCATATACAAAATAATATACATGGGAAATTAAGTAAGGTCATTTTGAGATCTTTTTAAGCAACATGCAGAGGTTTATTAAAAAATAGGCTATGCAATAAGATTTTGTTTAAAAACACTGGTACAGATAATAAATGGATTAAATATTTAACAGTTATAATAAATTACTCCACTGTATTTTAATGTTTTAACTTTAAATGCCTCTTATTAACTAGAATAACTTGTATATTATAGGGCGGTTAATTGTTAAATCGTGTTGGAAAGTGATTGATCTGCTCCAGATGGTTGCCTAATTGAATTAAAATATAAAAGTCATTCAGAAACATTCAGGTGCCTTCCTCTTACTTTGCTTTCTGTTCGTCTTACTCACTCTGACAATCCCAAATCAGCAGAAACAAATTACATGCACATGCACACACTATTCCTGGCTGCCAACATTTAAATGTCTCCATTTTATTTTAATGTTGGTAAACTATTAAATATGCATTACTATTCATATGTCTAGAGCTACATTTCTAAATTTTAGAATTGTTATATTCTGTTTCATTTTTATGTTAAAATATATTTACATTTGTTCAGAAAAAAGCTGGCATTGCATATTTTCAAGGATGACTTCTACAGCTTGTGAATTATTCCAAGTGACTGATAGGATACCGTCAATAAATGAAATTATCTAAGAAGTGCTAAGAAAGCATTCAGAGAACAGTGAATGTGAAGAGTAGCTTGGTTGCTGTAGTGTTGTGAATGAGCACTAAAAGAAATAATAACGTCCACACAATTTTTATAGTAAGGTAACTTGTCTACATAGTTGTATTTGTATTTCATATTTTCCTCTCTAGATCACAAAGTCTTGAAACAATAACTATGTGCCATATACCAACATGTACACAACAATATCTAATTCATAGTTTTGGAGAATATTTTAAGACAAAATAAAATAAAAATATTTCTTAATGTGAAGGACAACCCAAGATTGAATACATTTTATAAATGACAGAGAGAAAGGAAATCTGGCATTACTGCATTCCTTTATACCTTCTTCATACTCAAAAGAAGTAAATATTGAAGGATGAGTCTTCAAAAAGGTCGGAGTTAGTAAAAGTTTCTCTCTGACTTTAGCCTACTTCCATATAAGGCTGGTAGCCAGACTAAGAACTTAAATACCCAGTGTCCCACGAGAGTAGCTTAAGGAAAATCTTGGACATTTTTTCACAAAATTGCAAAAGGTTCCTGAGTATAAATTTTTGTAGTCTTCAGGATTCAAGATTCAAAATAGCTTGGGGACTAACTGTTCTGGACTTACAGAATGAGTATAATTTGGACACGACCTATTATTGGGTAATGAGGACTAGGTGACACAGACACAAGTTGTCGAGTACTCATGATGTTTAGTTAAAGTGCAGTTAAAGTGTTCACTTCTGAAAATATGCCCACATTTGTGGCTGAGTTTTATAGTTCTTTACACTTACTCTAAGAAGAATAAAAGATATAAGTGCAACATTTTTTTTAAGAGACATTGTCTCACTGTGTCACCCAAGCTGGAGTGCAGCAGCATGATCATAGCTCTCACTGTTACCTTGAATTCTGGTCTCAGGAGATCCTCTCACCTCAGCCTCCCACATATAGCTAGGACTACAGGCATGTGCCACCGTGCTCAGCTGATTTTTTAATATTTATTTTTTAATTCTTGTAATGATGAGGTCCAGCTATGTTGCTTAGGCTTATCTTGAACTCCAGAGCTTAAGCCATCAACTCGCCCCAACCTCCCAAAGTGCTGATATTATAGGCGTGAGCTACTGTACCCAACCACATCCAATACTTTTTAAAAGACAATTATTCTATCATGTTCTTAAATATTTCTATAACTTTTCAATTTTTATGAATATTTTGGTAAATTATTAATTTCTAAAAGAAATACTGAGTATAGGGGACTGATAAGGAATTACAATATGTTTACATTGTTAGTTTTTCACTAAATCTGCTTTGCTTCACACAGGTTTTGGCACATAATAGGAATTCAACTAATACATTTTTAATGAATGAATAAGTTCAAGCAGATGCTCTGACATTGTTTCACGCCAACAGGTCTAATGCATATAAGAGCAACATTTGGGAGAAAGAGCCCAGCCAAAATCCATTATTCCTATCAGTTTTGTAACTTGTAAATAGTGAGTTGTGTTTAATTTAAATTACTTAGAAGAAATATCAGAAGGCATTATATAGCTTTTAATTTTAGTAAACAGAAATAGAACAATCAGAAAACCAAAGAAGCATTATGACTCCAGAATTATAAACTTTGAGGAATGTAACTATAATTATATACCTTGCCATTTTCATGATTATTAATGCCTGGTAGTACTTTCTTCATGTATTTTCCTAAGCCAGTACTTTTACATTTTTGTAATGGTATTGCAAATATTATCTTATTTTCTGTTTTTTGTTTTGTTTTGTTTTTGTTTTTTGACGCGGAGTCTCGCTCTGTCGCACCGGCTGGAGTGCAGTGGCGCGATCTCTGCTCACTGCAAGCCCCACCTCCCAGGTTCATGCCATTCTCCTGCCTCAGCCTCACGAGTAGCTGGGACTACAGGTGCCTGCCACCACGCCTGGCTAATTTTTTGTATTTTTAGTAGAGACAGGGTTTCACCATGTTAGCCAGGATGGTGTTGATCTCCTGACCTCGTGATCTGCCTGCCTCGGCCTTCCAAAGTGCTGGGATTACAGGCGTGAGCCACCGCACCCGGCCAATATTCTGTTTTATCTACTACTTTGATATAAGTATTTTATATTTTCTTTTAGTAATATAATAATATATGAATAATCAATGCAATATTTACACAATTCATGATTTACAGATTATTAAAATCAGTAAAAATTGCAATTGGCAAAAAGGCACATGATATAAAAATTCTGCAATATAGTAAGTGTTACAGTAATTTATCTTTAAGTAACTCCTGATGGCAGTAATGTGCTCATGATTTCTAGGCTTGTGGGATCTAAAATAAAAGACAGAATGAATTAAATATCTTAATTTTGTGTAAGAATATCATATAATTTAAACACATAAATTATTGAATGCTTACATAGTGTGAATATTAACGTCATTAACTTTTAGTTATTTGAATTTTAATACTACCCAAGACAAATATTATATGAGCCAAATACTAGACAAGACAAATTCTAGCAGCAGGTTTAAGAAGAGTTGTAGTTGGTTTGTGTGTGTGTATATGTGTGTACATGCAGCTGAGTTCATGAACTTGAATGTAGAAATATTCAAGATTATAACTAGTGTGAATGGAGAGAATAAAATAATTTTTTGTTTATATTAAATGTCAGATTTTCTTTTTGTACTTCATACATGTTAATAAACTTTATACTCCTCTGTCTTCTTTTGACCACAGTATAGGACATCCTGGAAAAGCCTAGGTGGAAACCCTGTCATAACTCCTCTCTAAAATCATGATGTAATAAACACCAAGCACTGCAGGCATCCCATCCTGGCAGGGTATCAGATGTAAAGACAAACGAATTAGACATAAATAAATAATTTGAACTATGATTTACTGAAATTTATTGAAAAATGGCAGATGGAAATAATATTTATAAATTACTATGCTTCTTAAAATGAATTTTTGTATGTCTCTCTCTCATGATCCTTCTTGTGCAGCAACTGCCCTGAAATCTTTTCATTTATTTTTAAGTCTTCCCAGTTTTTTATAATTATTTTCCCAAATTTCTTTCAATTATGTGCTCTTACCTTTCTCCAGATTCTTTTTTTTTAGATCTGTTTGCTGTTGTTTTGTTGTTTTCATCAGTAACTGTCCTGCTGTTCCAAAATAATTTTTCAACATCCTTTTAAGGCATCTCAGTGCTTCCCTTTACCCAGTTTTCAAATTCTTCACAGTAAATGTCCAGGTTTCAAATTGGCAAAACTAGAATTCTTTGTGTTGAATACAAGATGGGGGAGAAGACAGATACTGTGAATTCACACAAGTAAGATTCTCGCCATCCAATACAAGAACTGTGGAAAAGAGTTATTGCATTACATGTAAGTTGGCAAACAAACCATGGTCACTTTTAGAGTATACTCATATGTATTTTATTTTATTTTTATTGAGACATAATATTTGTGCATGTTTATGGAGTACATGTGATATTTCGTTACGTGCATATAATGTGTAATGATCAAGTCAGGTTATTTACGGTGTCCATCACTTCAAGTATTTATCATTTTTACTTGTTTTTAACATTTCAAGTCCTCTCTTAAAGCTATTTTGAAATATATATGTGATAAACCCACAGCTAACATCATATCAGATGGGGAAAAGCTCAAAGCCTTTTCTCTAAGAACTGGAACAAAACAAGCATGCCCGTTTTCACCCTGTTATTCAATATAGCATTTGAAATTCTAGCCAGGACAATCAGGCAAGAGAAAAAAAAAAAAAAAGGCACCTGTATTAGTCCATTTTCATGCTGCTGATAAAGACATACCTGGGACTGAGCAATTTACAACAGAAAGAGGTTTATTGGACTTACAGTTACACATGGCTGGGGAGAGGCCTCATAATCATGGTGGACAGCAAAGGGCAAGTCTCACATGGCAGCAGACAAGAGAAGAGGATTTGTGCTGGGAAACTTCCGTTTTTAAAATCATCAGATCTTGTGAGACTCATTCACTGTCACAAGAACAGCACAAAGAAAACCCACCCCCATAACTCAGTCACCTCCTACTGAGTCCCTCTCACAACACATGGGAATTCAAGATGAAATTTGGGTTGGGGACACAGCCAAACCGTATCATTCCACCTCAACCACTTCCAAATGTCATGTCCTCACATTTCAAAACCAATCATGCCTTCCCAACAGTCCCCCAAAGATTTAACTCATTTCAGCATTGGCTCAAAAGTCTATAGCCCAAAGCCTCATCTGAGACAAGGCAAGTCCCTTCTATCTACGAGCCTATGAAATAAAAAGCAAGTTAGTTACTTCCTAGACACAATGGGGGTACAGGCACGGGGTAAATATAGCCAATCCAAATAGGAGAAATTGGCCAAAACAAAGGTGCTACGGGCTCTATGCAAGTCCAAAATCCAGTAGGGCAGTCAAATCTTAAAGCTCCAAAATGATCTCCTTGACTCCATGTCTCACATCCAAGTCACGCTGATGCAAGAAGTGGGTTTCCATGGTCTTGGGCAGTTCCACCCCTGTGACTTTGCAAGGTATGGCCTCCCTCCTGGCTGCTTTGACAGACTGGCATTGAGTGTCTGCGGCTTTTCCAGGTGTGCGGTGCAAGCTGTTGGTGGACCTACCATTCTGGGGTCTGGAGGACAGTGGCCCTCTTTTCACAGCTCAAGTAGAGTGGTGCCCCAGTGGGGATTCTGTGTGGGGATTCTGCATGGGGCTCTGACCCCACATTACCTTACCCTTCCCCCACACTGCCCTATTAGAGGTTCTCCATGAGGGCCCCATCCCTGCAGCAAACTTCTGCCAGAGCATTCAGGCGTTTCCATACGTCTTCTGAAAGCTAGCTGGAGGTTCTTAAACCCCAGTTCTTGACTTTTATGCACTCACAGGCTCAATACCATATGAAAGCAGCCAAGGCTTGGGGATAACACCCTGAAGCAATAGTCTGAGCTGTACCTTGGCCCTTTTTAGTCATGGCTGGGGTAGCTGGGATGCAGGGCACCACATCTCCAGACTGCACACAGCAGAGGGACCCTGGACCCCACCCATGAAACCATTTTTTTTTCTCTTACACTTTCAGGCCTGTAATGGGAGGGGCTGCCACAAAGGTATCTGACATGCCCTGGAGACATTTTCCCATTGTCTTGGGGATTAACATTTGGCT
Organism: Pongo abelii; assembly: GCF_028885655.2. NCBI lineage: Eukaryota > Metazoa > Chordata > Mammalia > Primates > Hominidae > Pongo > Pongo abelii. The sequence goes on from NC_071996.2 coordinate 87,445,372, forward strand.
CCTCGTTCATTATGCAAATTTCTGCAGCTGGCTGGAATTTCTTCCCAGAAAATGAGATTTTCTTTACTATCATGTTGTCAAGCTGCAAATTTTCAGAACTTTTATGTTCTCCTTCCCTTATAAACCTGAATGCCCAACAGCAAGCAAGTCACCTTTTGAATGCTTTGCTGCTTAGAAATTTCTTCCACCAGATACCCTAAATCATCTCTCTCAAGTTCAAAGTTCCACAAATCTCTAGGGCAGGGGCAAAATACCACCAGTCTCTTTCCTAAAACATATCAAGAGTCACCTTTGCTCCAGTTCCCAACAAGTTCCTCATCTTTGTCTGAGACTACCTCATCCTGGATTTCATGGTTCATGTCATTATCAGCACTTTGGTCAAAGCCATTCAACAAGCCTCTAGAGAGTTCCAAACTTTCCCACATTTTCCTGTCTTCTTCTGAGCCTTCCAAAATGTTCCAACATCTGCCTCTTACCCAGTTGCAAAGTCACTTCCACATTTTTTGGTATCTTTTCAGCAGTGCCCCACTATTCTGATATCAATTTAAGGTATTAGTTTGTTTTTACACTGCTGATAATGTCATGACCGAGACTAGGCAGTTTAGGAAAGAAAGAGGTTTATTGGACTTACAGTTCCACGTGGCTGGGGAGGCCTCATAATCATGGCAGAAAGTGAAATGCACACCTCATACAGTGGCAGACAAGAGAAGACATTTTGTGCAGGGAGACTACTGTTTTTAAAAGCATCACTTCTCATGAGACTCATTGACTATCATGAGAACAGTGCAGGAAAAACCTGCTCCCATAATTCACTCACCTCCCACCAGGTCCCTCCCACAACACATGGGAATTCAAGATGAGATTTGGGAACAGACACAACCAAACCATATCAGCACCCAACTTGGAATATAAGAAATTTATATTGTTCCTTTTTACTTAGGACACCTTACTGTAGAAATACCTAAAGACTTCATAAAAACACTTTTAGATCTGATAAATAAATTCAGGAAAATTGCAGGATACAAAATCAACATACAAAAACCAGTAATTTTTCTACACACCAATAATGAACTAGCTAAGAAGAAAATCCAGAAGGCAATCTCACTTATAATAACTCCATAAATAAATAAAATACCTAGGAATGAATTTAACCAAGGAGATAAAAGACCTCTAGGAGTAAACTATAGATTTCTGATGAAAAAATTAAAGAAGACACAAACCAATGGAAAGATATCTTATAATCATGGATCAGAAGAAATAAAACCATTAAAATGACGATACTATCCAAAGCAATATACAGATTCAGTGCAACCTCTATCAAAGTACCGATGTCCTTTTTCACAGAGATAGAAAAAAAAAAATTCTAAAATCTGTATGGTATCAGAAAGAGCTCAAATAGCCAAAGCAATCCTGACTAGAAAGAACATCACAATACCTGACTTTAAGATATAGTACAAGCCTATAGTAACCAAACAGCATAATACTGGTACAAAAACAGATACATAAAGCAATGCAATAGAATAGAGAACCCATATGTAAGTCCACATATTTGTAGCCAACTGAATTTTGACAAAGGTGCCAAGAACATACACTGAGGATAGGACACTTTCTTCAATAAATGATATTGGGAAAATTTGATACCCATATACAGAATAATAAATCTGGACTCCTATTTCTGATCATATACAAATATCAACTCAAGATGGATGTAAGACTTAAACATAAGACTCAAAACTATTAAACTCCTAGAAGAACACATAGGGGAAACACTTCTGGAAATTTGCCTAGGCAAAGATTTTATGGCTAAGACCTCAAAAACACAGTCAATAAAAACAAAAATTAGACAAATGAGACTATATTAAACCAAAAAGTTTCTGCACAGCAAAGAAAGCAATCAACAGAGTGAAAAGACAACCTGTTAAATGGGAAAAATATATGCAAACTATTCATCTAACAAGGGACTAATGCCTAGAATATACAATGAGCTGAAACAACAGTAAAAAAATAAATAAATAAAAGTGAGCAAAGGACATTAATAGGTATTTCTCAAAAAAAGACATACAAACATCCAACAGGTATATAAAAAATGCTTAACATCACTAGTCATCATGGAAACGCAAATTAAAACCACAATGAGTTATCATCTTACTCCTGTTACTATGGCTGTTATTAAAGATACAAAAAAATAACAGGTGCTGGTGAGGATGTGGAGAAAAGGGAACTCCTATACACTGTTGGTGGAAATGTACATTAATATATACATTATGGAGAATAGCATGTAGTTTTCTCAAAAAGCTAAAGCTACAAATGGAACCACTGTATGACCCAGCAATCTCACTAGTGTGTATTTATTGAAAGGAAATAAAATCAGCATCAAAAACATGCCTGTATTCCCATGTTTATTCCAGCACTATTCAAAATAGCAAAGATACAGGATCAGCCTAATGTCTATCAATGAATAAATTGATAAAGGAAATGTGGTATATATACGCAATGGAATTCTAGGTCATAAAGAAATGAAATCATGTCATTTGCAGCAACATGAGTGGAGCTGGAGGTTATTATGTTAGGTGAAATAAGCGAGGCATAGAAAGACAAAGTTTACATGTTCTTATTCATACGTGGGAGCTAAAAGAGTTGTTCTCATCGAGGTAGAGAGTGGAATGATAGACACTACACTCTGAGAAGAGTGTGTGGGTGCGTGTGTGTATGGGTTGGGGGGGTGAAGAAACATCATTGTGATGTAAAAAAAGCTTATGTAAAAATAAATTCATGTTCTCTACTGCTTTCTTAATCATGTTGTGCTTAAGTAGACAGTTGTGTGTCTACATCTGCAGAAATAATTTAAGCATTGCTTAGTAATTAATACTTAGAACAATGTAAGTAAATCATCCAATGATTTAAAAAGTTCTTCTTTATGCTGTGTTTAAAATGGCTGGAAAATAAATGGTGTACATCGAAATTTTACATCTGTGAAGTTTATGTTTTTAGAATTTTGAGTTAAACATGGTTATCTAGGAAATGTGAATACATTACAAAATCTACTGTGAATGTTTCTGAAGATGGAAGTTTGATTCTGAAATTTCATATCTATAAATAAACACAATGAATTTAATTTACCAATTATATTTATAATTATTGAAGAAATGTCCAGAGTTACCTTCAGAGAACTTAGAGAGTGAGGTTCCTATACTCAATAGTGACATACGAATTGCTTAAATATGTGTTCTGAAAGTCAGATAACACCACTGATACATGTTCAACAATGAAAGTTATAACTTTTGGTTTGTATACCTATAATATTGATGTTACAATGACTCCATACTCAGAATTAAGGTGAAATGTCATTTATCTTTTCTAGATGTGATTGCTAATTTAACCTTGAAATGCATTATTCAAAATAATTCTCCCTAAGAAAATTTCATCAGAATGTGAAACTCTGACATTGATGGAGATCATAGACGAGTTTTAAAATTGCTTCATGTTAATAGTATTTACCCTACAGGAAAGTTTAGGCTTCATTTAAAGTGTGCAGCCATTCAAAACAGTGTTACTTTGCCTAGGCTATTAAAGTAATCATCCAATTTAAGAATATATTACTGTGAAGACACCATCTGGCATAATACAGAATCTGGAGGCTAGGCTTAGTTTTACTATGGATTTTTAGAGAAATCATCAAGTAACATGAATAATCTGTTAAATAACCCAGTACCATGTTAAAAATTACAACAGAAGGTAAAGTAGATACATACACACATTACAGTATATTCCTTTTTCATTTAATACAAATGTATTCTAAAATATATGCTTAAAGCAATGATATATTCAAGTAGAGAAAGGTTTATATGATAGAAATTTTAAAATATCTAAATTACTGACTCATATCACATAATTAGCAACAGGCTCGCATGTATCACTGTGATTGACATGCAAGAATTTTTTCCAGTTGGAAGAAATGGTCATTTTATGGCTCAATATTAGAATAAGATGATTTTCAAAATGTTTAATTGTTTTTAAATTGAGAGAAAAATTAAAACAAGTATATTTGGATTAAAATGTCATTTCATTTTGCATACATCATAGAAGTTACTTTGGGCTGTATTGTAACTTTAAATACTGAGGCTGATTTTCCTGCATGGATATCAGTTTCATTATTTTATAGGAACACCATTCAACCATTACATATTAGTGTTTTCATCCGAAATTGTAAAAACACAGGTTACTTTAATGAAAACATTTTTTAAGTAAGCTTTCTATTTCAGTTAAGTATTGGCTTATTGCTTTCAGTCTATATATTGGTCTGTTAAATGTACATTTTGATCACTATGAAAACAGCAATGATTTTCCATACAAGATTGTGTAATCCCTAGCAAAACTGTGATGATTTTGGTCACTAGATTGGTCTGCAGTGATGTAGGTATTTGGGGATTTCTATATTCAAGAAAGTATTTATTTTGCTTCTGTTCAAACACTTAATTATATATTAGAAGGACAGATACATGGATGGATGGATTTTAAAAATCTCTTTTATTCTTAAAAAGTTAGTTGACATATTGATGTGAAAATTAACATACTTAGAAATTAATGAAGATCCTTACATACTGTAGAATCTGTGAGGTTCAACACACTTTTGGCAGTTGTTATATATCTCTTATAATATTGTGTTTATTCTTTTACTTGTACTTCTCTTCCTTATCAAAATCTCCTAGCACTCATATGTGAATTAAATTTTTCAAAGTTATGCACCAGGAAAGGGCCATTGTAATCCTGCTTCAAGCAGCTTGTAGTAAAAGAAACACATTAATAAACTGTGCATAAATTCTTAAAAGATGGAAGAAGAAATGGCTTTGAATTACATTTATTACTTTATGTAAGTACTGCATGTAGAATATATGTGTTTAATGCTCTATGTACATTTATTTTTGTCTTAAGTGAAGAAAATGATAGCTGCTATAATTAAAAAATGTACATGATTTTGAAATCATGATATTTCCCATAGGAAGCAGAAAGAGAACATCATGGATGTGACATGATTACGTAAAAATGAAGACAGGCAAATAATCAGAGAGTTTTCCAATACAGAAATTCACAGAAGCATGAGAAAGCTTGGGAGGACGTGCATTATATAAATGAAAAGATACTAAGATCTACTGATATTATTAGATCGATGGAATATTAGTCACTGAATAATAGTCACTCTGTTATTAGCAAACTCTTGCTAAACCCAGACCTTGTGATGATGTCTGATTCTATAAATATGAATAAGAAAGTATTCTACTCTGAGTCCACCATCTAACTATAAAAAAGGGCAATTGTCCTTGGGACAATTCTTTTCTTTCTTTCTTTCTTTCTTTATTTTTCATTATTATTATACTTTAAGTTTTAGGGTACATGTGCACAATCTGCAGGTTAGTTACATATGTATACATGTGCCATACTGGTGTGCTGCACCCATTAACTTGTCATTTAGCATTAAGTATATCTCCTAAAGCTATCCCTCCCCCGTCCCCCCACCCCACAACAGTCCCCAGAGTGTGATGTTCCCCTTCCTGTGTCCATGTGTTCTCATTGCTCAATTCCCACCTATGAGTGAGAATATGCAGTGTTTGGTTTTTTGTTCTTGCAATAGTTTACTGAGAATGATGATTTCCAATTTCATCCATGTCCCTACAGAGGACATGAACTCATCATTTTTGTGGCTGCATAGTATTCCATGGTGTATATGGGCCACATTTTCTTAATCCAGTCTATCATTGTTGGACATTTGGGTTGGTTCCAAGTCTTTTCGATTGTGAACAATGCCTCAATAAACATACGTGTGCATGTGTCTTTATAGCAGCATGATTTATAGTCCTTTGGGTATACACCCAGTAATGGGATGGCTGGGTCAAGTGGTATTTCTAGTTCTAGATCCCTGAGGAATCGTCACACTGACTTCCACAATGGTTGAACTAGTTTACAGTCCCACCAACAGTGTAAAAGTGTTCCTATTTCTCCACATCCTCTCCAGCACCTGTTGTTTCCTGACTTTTTAATGAATGCCATTCTAACTGGTGCGAGATGGTATCTCATTGTGGTTTTGATGTGCATTTCTCTGATGGCCAGTGATGGTGAGCATTTTTTCATGTTTTTTGGCTGCATAAATGTCTTCTTTTGAGAAGTGTCTGTTCATGTCCTTTGCCCACTTTTTGATGGGGTTGTTTGTTTTTTTCTTGTAAATTTGTTTGAGATCATTGTAGATTCTGGATATTAGCCCTTTGTCAGATGAGTAGGTTGCGAAAATTTTCTCCCATTTTGTAGGTTGCCTGTTCACTCTGATGGTAGTTTCTTTTGCTGTGCAGAAGCTCTTTAGTTTAATTAGATCCCATTTGTCAATTTTGGCTTTTGTTGCCATTGCTTTTGATGTTTTAGACATGAAGTCCTTGCCCAAGCCTATGTCCTGAATGGTAATGCCTAGGTTTTCTTCTAGGGTTTTTATGGTTTTAGGTCTAACATTTAAGTCTTTAATCCATCTTGAATTGATTTTTGTATAAGGTGTAAGGAAGGGATCCAGTTTCAGCTTTCTCCATATGGCTAGCCAGTTTTCCCAGCACCATTTATTAAATAGGGAATCCTTTCCCCATTGCTTGTTTTTCTCAGGTTTGTCAAAGATCAGATAGTTGTAGATATGTGGCTTTATTTCTGAGGGTTTTGTTCTGTTCCATTGATCTATATCTCTGTTTTGGTACCAGTACCATGCTGTTTTGGTTACTATAGCCTTGTAGTATAGTTTGAAGTCAGGTAGCATGATGCCTCCAGCTTTGTTCTTTTCACTTAGGACTGACTTGGCGATGCGGGCTCTTTTTTGGTTCCATATGAACTTTAAAGTAGTTTTTCCAATTCTGTGAAGAAAGTCATTGGTAGCTTGATGGGGATGGCATTGAATCTGTAAATTACCTTGGGAAGGATGGCCATTTTCACGATATTGATTCTTCCTACCCATGAGCATGGAATGTTCTTCCATTTGTTTGTATCCTCTTTTATTTCCTTGAGCAGTGGTTTATAGTTCTGCTTGAAGAGGTGCTTCATGTCCCTTGTAAGTTGGATTCCTAGGTATTTTATTCTCTTTGAAGCAATTGTGAATGGGAGTTCACTCGTGATTTGGCTCTCTGTTTGTCTGTTATTGTTGTATAAGAATGCTTGTGATTTTTGTATATTGATTTTGTATCCTGAGACGTTGCTGAAGTTGCTTATCAGCTTAAGGAGATTTTGGGCTGAGACAATGGGGTTTTCTAGATATACAATCATGTCATCTGCAAACAGGGACAATTTGACTTCCTCTTTTCCTAATTGAATACCCTTTATTTCCTTCTCCTGCCTAATTGCCCTGGCCAGAACTTCCAACACTATGTTGAATAGGAGTGGTAAGAGAGGGCATCCCTGTCTTGTGCCAGTTTTCAAAGGGAATGCTTCCAGTTTTTGCCCATTCAGTATGATATTGGCTGTGGGTTTGTCATAGATAGCTCTTATTATTTTGAGATACGTCCCATCAGTACCTAATTTATTGAGAGTTTTTAGCATGAAGTGTTGTTGAATTTTGTCAAAGGCCTTTTCTGCATCTATTGAGATAATCATGTGGTTTTTGTCTTTGGTTCTGTTTATATGCTGGATTACATTTATTGATTTGCGTATATTGAACCAGCCTTGCATCCCAGGGATGAAGCCCACTTGATCATGGTGGATAAGCTTTTTGATGTGCTGCTGGATTTGGTTTGCCAGTATTTTATTGAGGATTTCTGCATCAATGTTCATCAAGGATATTGGTCTAAAATTCTCTTTTTTGGTTGTGTCTCTGCCAGGCTTTGGTATCAGGATGATGCTGGCCTCATAAAATGAGTTAGGGAGGATTCCCTCTTTTTCTATTGATTGGAATAGTTTCAGAAGGAATGGTACCAGTTCCTCCTTGTACCTCTGGTAGAATTTGGCTGTGAATCCATCTGGTCCTGGACTCTTTTTGATTGGTAAGCTATTGATTATTGCCACAATTTCAGCTCCTGTTATTGGTCTATTCAGAGATTCAACTTCTTCCTGGTTTAGTCTTGGGAGAGTGTATGTGTCGAGGAATTTATCCATTTCTTCTAGATTTTCTAGTTTATTTGCGTAGAGGTGTTTGTAGTATTCTCTGATGGTAGTTTGTATTTCTGTGGGATTGGTGGTGATATCCCCTTTATCATTTTTTATTGCATCTATTTGAGTCTTCTCTCTTTTCTTCTTTGTTAGTCTTGCTAGTGGTCTATCAATTTTGTTGATCCTTTCAAAAAATCAGCTCCTGGATTCATTAATTTTTGAAGGGTTTTTTATGTCTCTATTTCCTTCAGTTCTCCTCTGATTTTAGTTATTTCTTGCCTTATTCTAGCTTTTGAATGTGTTTGTTCTTGCTTTTCTAAGCGAGAAGGGAAGTTTGGAGAAAAAAGAATAAAAAGAAATGAACAAAGCCTCCAAGAAATATGGGACTATGTGAAAAGACCAAGTCTAAGTCTGATTTGTGTACCTGAAAGTGACAGGGAGAATGGAACCAAGTTGGAAAACACTCTGCAGGATATTATCCAGGAGAACTTCCCCAATCTAGCAAGGCAGGCCAACATTCAGATTCAGGAAATACAGAGAACGCCACAAAGATACTCCTCGAGAAGAGCAACTCCAAGACACATAATTGTCAGATTCACCAAAGTTGAAATGAAGGAAAATATGTTAAGGGCAGCCAGAGAGAAAAGTCAGGTTACCCTCAAAGGGAAGCCCATCAGACTAACAGCAGATCTCTCAGCAGAAACTCTACAAGCCAGAAAAGAGTGGGGGCCAATATTCAACATTCTTAAAGAAAAGAATTTTCAACCCAGAATTTCATATCCAGCCAAACTAAGCTTCATAAGTGAAGGAGAAATAAAATCCTTTACAGACAAGCAAATGCTGAGAGATTTTGTCACCACCAGGCCTGCCCTAAAAGAGCTCCTGAAGGAATCACTAAACATGGAAAGGAACAACAGGTACCAGCCACTGAAAAATCATGCCAAATTGTAAAGACCATCGAGGCTAGGAAGAAACTGCATCAACTAACGAGCAAAATAACCAGCTAACATCATAATGACAGGATCAAATTCACACATAACAATATTAACTTTAAATGTAAATGGACTAAATGCTCCAATTAAAAGACACAGACTGGCAAATTGGATAAAGAGTCAAGACCCATTGGTGTGCTGTATTCAGGAAACCCATGTCACGTGCAGAGACACACATAGGCTCAAAATAAAAGGATGGAGGAAGATCTACCAAGCAAACGGAAAACAAAAAAAGGCAGGGGTTGCAATCCTAGTCTCTGATAAAACAGACTTTAAACCAACAAAGATCAAAAGAGACAAAGAAGGCCATTACATAATGGTAAAGGGATCAATTCAACAAGAAGAGCTAACTATCCTAAATATATATGCACCCAATACAGGAGCACCCAGATTCATAAAGCAAGTCCTGAGTGACCTACAAAGAGACTTAGACTCCCACACATTAATAATGGGAGACTTTAACACCCCACTGTAAACATTAGACAGATCAACAAGACAGAAAGTTAACAAGGATACCCAGGAATTGAACTCAGCTCTGCACCAAGTGGAACTAATAGACATCTACAGAACTCTCCGCCCCCAAATCAACAGAATATATGTTTTTTTCAGCACCACACCACACCTATTCCAAAATTGACCACATAGTTGGAAGTAAAGCTCTCCTCAGCAAATGTAAAAGAACAGAAATTACAACAAACTATCTCTCAGACCACAGTGCGATCAAACTAGAACTCAGGATTAAGAAACTCACTCAAAACCGCTCAACTACATGGAAACTGAACAACCTGCTCTTGAATGACTACTGGGTACATAACGAAATGAAGGCAGAAATAAAGATGTTCTTTGAAACCAACGAGAACAAAGACACAACATACCAGAATCTCTGGGACACATTCAAAGCAGTGTGTAGAGGGAAATTTATAGCACTAAATGCCCACAAGAGAAAGCAGGAAAGATCCAAAATTGACACCCTAACATCACAATTAAAAGAGGTAAGTAGTTTTATAAGCAGCAATAGTAACATGTGGAAAGGCTTAGTTAGAGAGATGAAATAATGTGGTAATTTTAAGGCAGTAGGCTGATGCCTAAATTTTAAGATAAGAGTAACGTGAAACAGGTGCATTTCTCATTGATGCAGGGTATTTTAAAATTAGTGAATACATACAGTTATTCCTAGGGATTTATAATTATTTTTTGAGAATTAAAACTTTCACCATTGAATATTAGAATAAGACACAGTGATTAGCTACTAGGACTAGTTCAGCATATTGATTTGCCTGTTAAATATAGAATGACATTTGGAAATTTCTTAGCTTGTCTAAATCTATTTTTTACCTCCTATAAGAAGAGAATAACAGTGCTTACATGTAAGGTTGCTGTAAGTTTACACAGAGAGTGCTACTGAGGCATGTAAGAGTTGATTATTTTTTAATATAACTGTTATCTCATGGTTTTGAAGAAAATATTTAAATCGTGTTTCTATGTTAGCCAGCATCAGTATGATCTTCTCTGCTTAGTAAAGTTTAAATATACAATGTTATCTTTATCTATGTAACATTTTATTTTATAAAGTAAATATAAAATAATACGACTCTAACATCAATTTGAAGAAACTTCACCTACTCCAATAATAATTTTCCAGTGCCCAACTTGTTTGTAATTACCCATTTTGAAACTTTTATTTAGGAATATTTATAGATTCACAGAAAGTTGCAAAAATAGTACAGAGAGGTCCTGTATACCTTTCATCCTGTTTCCTCCATTGGCTGCATCTTCCATAACTGTAGTATAATATGAAAACCAGAAAATAACCAAGATGTAAAGTGTGTGGGTAGTTCTATATTATTTTACCACATAGGTAAATTTGTGTAACTACCACTGCAATCAAACACAGTATTATTTCACCACCAAGAAGCTCTCCCTGATGCTACCCCTTTATCCCCTTTATAGTCACACCCGCCTCTTCCCTACTCATCATTGCTAATCCCTGGTAACCATTAATGTGTTTTAGATCTCTATAATTTGTTATTCCAAGAAATCATATAGTTTCTGAATCTTTTGAGTTAGAATTTTTCATTCAGCATGATGTTCCTGACACACATTTAAGGTGTTTGCATTCATTTATAGATGATAGCTTTCTACTGCAAAGTAATATTTTATGGTATGGATGCACACAGTTTGCTTAAATATTTACCCACTGTAGGGCATTTTGGTTGTTTCCAGTTTGGGGCTACTGCAAGTGAAACGGCTATGAACAATAATATACATGCTTTTGTAAATAAATAAGTTTTCTTCATTTCTTTGGATAAATGCCCAGAAGTACAATTGCTAGATTGTATGCTATGCGTATTTCTAGAGTTTTAAGAATCTTCCCATTTCCCAGAGTGTTTGTGCCATTTTACAATCCCACCAGAAATATATGAGTTTCTCCACATAAGTTTCAGCATTTGGTATTGTCACCATTGTTTGTTTTATTTTAGCTCTTCAAATAGGTGTCTAGTGGTACACCTTATTGTGGTCTTAAGATACTCATATAAAATGAAAATACTCATTTTTGTAGGAACATATTTCTGAATAGGTAAAAATACCTTTATCTTTTCTAAATAAAGTATTGAATTGAAATTTGGAAAAATAAAATTCTGCTACATTATCAGAGAACTGTGGAAATTCAGAGAGAAAAAAAATGTATTTCCAGTTGGATAGGGCTGAAACCAGAATTTTGGACGAGAGTTAAGAAGCATTTCAAATTCTCATGAGAAAATAAATAATTACATAAATGCATTTCATGTATATCAGTGACAATTAAAAAAACAAACTAGCCAGTAATGTTCTTTGTATTAAAATTGCATTCGTTATCCATCTTTCTGCAACATGACTCCAAGAATTTACATTTATTATTTAAATATATCTCTTAAAAATACTTTTGTAAAAATACATAGTTATCCCTTGAATAAATGCCTTAGGTCTTAGGAAAGTATATACCTTGTAACAGTTTTGATCTAAAGATGCTAGCTCCATAGTCCCTAAATTTAAAAAAGAAAGGCCTATATGCAAAACATTAAAAGAACAGTTGTTTTCAGTATCATGCATGTTAATACAGCATAATAATAGTAAAATTTAGAAGTTGAATGCTCTAGCACTACAAACATTGAGGAGTTATGTGGAATTGGAATATAGTCTCCCTGATAATTTAACCAAAGTAAACCTTATCTATAAGCAAAATAACACATAAAACATAACGTTTTCTTTGCATTTTCTTAAAAGGAACTTTATATTTTTCAGAACATATGTTAGCATTTCATTTAGGGTCTTATTAAAAATGCCCTGGCATTTCTGTTTGTCTGAATAGAATTTCGCTCCCTCACACATCTTGAGCATTATAAAATACCACATTAACCTTTCTCACAGAGCTTGGCATAATACAGAAGATATACTTTTCCAGGAGAATGTATTATTCATTAAGTAAATAGTGGAAGCAATATGAAAGAATTGTCTGAGTACTAAAATTTAATCAAAGCAATTAAAGTCAAAGGTGTTAATATATTACCAGACATATCAGAGTCATTAAATATTGTTGGTCTCTTCCTGCAGGAATGAAATGGACTCCTACTGCAAGTACTCAGCTAAACTTTTATTATGCCTCATTATTTTTCTACTAACTCATGATGCCTAATTTAGTCCAAGTACTATGTATAAGATACATTTGATTTTATATTTTTCTGTTTGTGTATATTTTATAAATCATTTTTAACTATTTTAGTACCACTTTACAGATCTAAGATGATAATATCCCAGAGAAAATATTTTAAACATAACTAGAAATAATTTTATATACCAGGAATTTAATAATTTTCACAGCAAAAATATTGCATGCAATGCTTAATGATTTAATAGGGGATACTCACATGCCAAATGCTATCTATTTAATTCTACTAAACACTTTTACTTATAGTCAAATACAGTATAAGAAGTTATCAGTTTATGAGTATCTACAGTGTGGCAGATTCCATCTTAGATAGCTTGTTTCCAGAATTTCATTTGGTATTGTTATTATTGGCATTTTGCAAATTAAACTCAGAGAATAATCTGCCCAAGAACATTCAACTTGTAAATGGCAAACACAGTCTGTGAATTGAGAATATATTAAAAATAGCATTAGGTGGTTATTAACTGTGGATAACCAGATGCAGTAACAGGAAGTAATCAACATATAGCAGTCAGATGACCCAGACCTAAAAATATACTAGTTGAGTAACGCTTGTGAGTAGAGTTTTCAAATGAAATACCTACTAATTAAAAAATGAAGGAGGTATTTAAATATGCTGCTCTTTATAAAAAGGAAAGACATAATGCATTAAATCACCAGAAATAAAAATAACCAACTCGAGAAATATTTCTGAATTCCGAATATGAACAGGCATCTGAGGATACAAATATTAATAACATTTTAGAGACTATTTTCCAGTTCCATGCAATTTCTCAATGTTATGGGATGATGCACAAAAATTAAAGCTGATTTCTCGCTTTGAGCTATGCCATATTTTGATGCTTTTAATCACAATGAGTAGAAAAACTCAGATCATTAAATGACGGAGATCAATTTGTATTATTGCTTCTATGCTTTATCAAACTAGTTCCCAGCAATAGTCAGCAAATATCCATGTTGTTTCCAGCTTTAAGCCTGTGATTTCAGAATGGGTAATAAAGAAGACGATGGGACTTTGCACCTAGAGATTCCTTCTGGTCTGACAGACTGTCTGAAGATGGGTGGTATTCTAATTCCTCAGTACAGAAATCTGAGCCATGTGGATAACTGTTATAATTCTCTTATTTCACTTGTGACATTGGAAGAAGTTTCTTTCTATCCTGAAATAGAAACATGAAAAATAAGCCAGCATAATTTTCAAAAAGAGATCTTGATTTAGCTTTCTTAAGAAAAAAAATAATAGTAGTGTGTTAGTCTCTTTTTCTTCCTTTAAAAGTAAAATGTTATATATACTACATTTTTTATACACAATACAATACTATTTGGCTATTTTAAAAAAGGAAATGCTGTTATTCGCAGCAACATGGATGAACCTGGAGGACATGACATTAAGTGAAATAAGCCAAGCTCATAAAAACAAATACTGAATGATTTTACTTGTATGTGGGATCTAAAAATGTCCAATTCACAGAAGCAAAGACTAGACTAGTGGTTGCCAGAAGCTAGAGGGTTAAGAGATTGGGGAGATGTTATTGAAATAACACAAAATTTCATTTAGACAGGAGGAATAAGTTTAAGAGATCTATTGAACATCACGGTGCTAACAATATATTGTATATATTAAAATTACCAAAAGAATAAATTTTAAGTGCTCTCAACACAAAATATAAGTATGTGAGATAATTCATATTTTAATAGCTTGATTTAGCTATTCTACAATACATACATATATTAAAAATCATGTTGTATGCCACAAATACTTACAATTTTTACTTGTCAATTAAAATAATTTTTTTTAAGTAAAATGTTACTTCCTGAAATTAAAGGGTCTCAGCTCAGGAAAAAATACCTCATGATCTCCCATAAAAACATGAGTATATGCCAACAGTGAAACCATCTTTAAATATATTGCATTTGAAATGGAACCCATGATTTCAAATCACTTAGTTGGTTCAGTTCAGTCAGATTCTTGTTTTCAAAATTAAGTATTCTAATTTCCTCAGTGTTATCTCTTGTAAGCCAATTTACTCATCCAAAGTAATCTGAAAATCATATTGCTGTGCAAATCATTGAATGCAAAGTGAACAAAAAAATAGATTTATTCAGCTGATGGAAATGAGTTGCTTAATCAAACGTTGAATATAGACTGTAGAAATCATTTTGTTACTGACACATTTTTCCTCAACTCTATGTATTTATGTAGCACTTATTACTATAGTGTCTAGATATCTTGACAAATGTGTCATGCCAACATAAAACACTATAGTCTCTGGCCAAACCTATGGAAGTCCATATGGCACGCTGAACTATTCAAAAGCAAACACAAAAGTAAATCACCCTGTGTGATCAGGCATTGAATATTATCCTTAGCTTATCACGGTATGAATTTCTCTTTGCATGCCTGTCCTAAATACTCGTGGAATAAATATGTGCCATGGAAATTACTAGCATTGTCCTGACTCATAGTATATGACCAATAAATGGTAACTACTACTATTAATGTCACTACAAATATGGTTGCCATTACCTGAACAAACTCCTTAAGAGCTTATTTTGGTAAAATCAAGATTCAGCTAAATCTCAGGGACTTTTTTCTTATTCTTTAATTTTAGTAAGCTTATAATATCCTCTAGGTAATTGATTATAAAGACAATTTTCTTTAACTTGGTTACCATTTTTTAACAGTATTTTTTTAGAATAGTTTTAGGTTCACCACAATATTGAGCAGAAAGTACAGAAATTTCCTACACACTCCTTGTCCCTGTGTATCCATAATTTATTTCATTATCAACAACCCCTACCAGAGTAGTATATTTGTTACAATTGATGAATATACACAGACATATCATTATCACCTGGAATCAATAGTTTGTGTTAGGGTTCACTTGTTATACATTCTATGGGTTTTGACAAATGTATAATGACAGGCATCTGCCACTGTAGCATCATACAGAGTATTTTCACTTCCCTAAAAAATATTTGTGCTGTATTCACCCTTCCCTTTCCCCGACACCTGGCAACTACTGATCTTTTTACTGTTTCCCTAGTTTTGACTTTTCCAGAATGTCATATAGTTTGAAGCACAGTATGTAGCTTTTTCAGATTTGCTTCTTTCACTTGGTGCTATGTATTTATGTTTCCTCCATATCTTCTTGTGCCTTGATATCTCATTTCTTTTTAGCACTGAATAATATTCCATTGTCTGGATGTGCCATGGTTTATTTATCTATTCACTTACTAAAGAACATCTTGGTTGCTTCCAAGTTTTGGCAATCATGAATAAACCTGCTACATGCATCAATTTGTAGCTTTTTTTTTGTGGACATAAGTTTTGAACTTCTTTGAGTAAATACCAAGGAGCATGATTGCTGGATGGGATTGTAGGATTATGTTTACTTTGCTAAGAGACTGCTAAACTGGGCCGGGTGTGGTAGCTGATGCCTGTAATCCAAGCACTTTGAGAGGACAGGGTGGGTGGATCACCTGAGGTCAGGAGTTCGAGACCAGCCTGGCCAACATGGTGAAACCCTGAAACCCTGTCTCTACTAAAAGTACACAAATTAGCCAGATGTGGTGGCGGGCGCCTGTAATCCCAGCTACTCAGGAGGCTGAAGAAGGAGAATTGCTTGAACCTGGGAGGCAGAGGTTGCAGTGAGATCGTGCCACTGCACTCCAGCCTGGACAACAAGGGCTAGACTCTGTCGCCAAAAAAAAAAAAAGAAAAGAAAAAAGAAAAAAAGAAACTGCTAAACTGTCTTCCAAAGTGGTTGTATCATTTTGCATTCCCACTAGCAATAAATGAGAGTTCCCATTGCTCTACATCCTTGTCAGCATTTGGTGTTGTCAGTGTTCTGGATTTTGGCCATTCAAATAGATATGTAGTGATGTTATAGCGTTGTTTTAACTTGGATTTCCCCAGTAACGTATGATGTGGAACATCTTTTTATATGCTCATTTTCCATTTGCATATCTTCCTCAGTGAGATGTCTGTTAAGGTCTTTAACACTTTTTTTTTTTTTTTTTGAGACGGGGTCTTGCTCTGTCATCCAGACTGGAGTGCCGTGGTACAATCATGTCTCACTGCAGCCTCAACCTCCTAGACTTAAGTGATTCTCCCACCTCAGCTTCCTGAGTAGCCGGGACTACAGGCATGCACCACACTACCTGGCTATTTTTTATTTTTATTTTTCTGTAGAGATGATGTCTCTCTATGTAGTCCAGGCTGATCTCGAACTTTTGATCCCAAATGATTCTTCTGCCTCAGCCTTTCAAAAATGCTGGGATTACAGATGTGAATTAAAACACCTGGCCTTTTACCCATTTCTTAATTGGGTTGTTTGTATCCTTATTAATAAACTGTAAATGTTTCTTTGTATAATTTGGTAACAGACCATTATCAGAGATGCAATTTGCAAATATTTTTCCTAGTCTTTGAATTGTATTTTTATCCTCTTGACAGTGTCTTTCATGGATCAGAAATGTTTAATTTGGGAGAGGTCTAGCTTATCAGTTCTTTCTTTTGTGGATTTTTTATTTGGTGTTGTATCCAAAAATATCGTGCCAAACTCATCATCTAAGTTTCTTTCTATGTTATCTTCTAGAATTTTATAGTTTTGTATTTCACATTTAGGTCTGGACTCTGATTTAATTTTTGTGACGGGTGTAAGGTTTGTGTTTAAACTCATTTTTTTTTGCATGTCAATATCCAGTTGTACTAGCATACTTTGTTGAAAATACTCTTCTTTGCCATTATATTGTCTTTTCTCTTTTGCTAAAAATCAGTTGACTATATTTGTGTGGGTTTACTTCTGGACCTTCTATCATGTTTCATTGATCTATTTGTCTATTTTTTCAACAATACCACACTGTCTTGATTACCGTAGACTAAGAATAAGTCTTAAAGTTGGGTAATGTCAGCCCCTCAACTTTGTTCTTCTTTATGACTGTGTTGGCTATTCTGCATCTTTTACCTCTCCCTATAAATTTTGCTTTGTCAATATCTTCAAAATAACTTGCAGATATTTTTACTGGAATTGCATTTAATCTGTAAATCAACTTGGGAAGTAGTGACATTTCAAATATATTGAGATTTCCCATCCATGAACGTGGAATATATTTCTATTTATTTAGTTATTTAATTTCTTTCATCAGAGTTTTGTACTTTTCCTCATATAGATACACATTTTTTAAGTTTATACCTAAGTGTTTTATTTTGGGGGATACTAATGTCTAATGTAAATGGTGTTGTGTTTTTCATTTTATTCCCCACTTGTTCATTTGGCAGATAGGAAAGCAACTAGCTTTTCTATATTAATCCTGTGTTTTGCAACCTTGCTGTAATTGCCTATTAGTCCCAGGTCTGTTGCCATTGTTGTTGATTCTTTTTTATTTTCTACATAGATGATCATGTCATCTGTGAACAAAGACAGTGTTATATCTTCCTTCCAAATCAGTGTATCTTTTCTTTTCTTGTCTTGTCTTATTAATTAGAGCTTCCAATATGATATAGAAAAGGGGGAGTTACAAGGGACATCTTTGTTTTGTTCCTGATCTTAGTCAGAAGGCTTTGAGTTTCTCACCATAAAGTGTGATGCTAGCTATAGATTTATTGTGGATATTCTTTATCAAGATGAGGAAGCTTCTCTCTATTCCTATTTTATGTTTGAGGTTCTGTTATTTATGAGTGTTGAATTTTCTCAAAACCCACTTCTGAATTTATTTCTATGCTCCTGTGATTTTTTCTTCTGTAACCTGTTGATGTAATATATTACATTAATTGATTTTTGAGTTTTAAATGAGTTTTCTATGTGTGGGATAAATTACACTTAGTTGTGATGTATTATTATTTTTATGAATTATTGGGTTTGATTTGATATAATTTGGAGGGGAGTTTTTTACATTTCTGTCCGTGATAGTTCTTGGTCTGTGGTTTCCTTATCTTTGTCTGATTTTGGTATTAGAAAAATGCTGGCCTCATGGAATGACTTAGAGAACATTCTTTCTGCTTTGATCTTGTGAATAAGATGTTAGAGAATTAGTATAATTTCTTCCTTACATATCTGGTAGAATACTTTAGTAAGCCCATCTGGGCTTTGTATGTTCTGTTTTGGAAGATTGTAAATTATTAATTCAATTTATTTAATAGATGGAGGCTTATTTAGATGGTCTATTCTTTTGTGAATTTTGGCAAGTTGTAGCTTTTAAAGAAATTGTCCCTTTCTTCTAGGTTATCAAACTTGTGGACATAAATTTATTCATAGTATCCCTTTATGACTCTTTTAGTGTTTATGTAATCTGTGGTTATGTCTCTTCTTTAATTTCTAATTTTAGCAATTTGTGTGCACTTTTTTTTTCTCAGTTAGCTTGTCTAGAGACATATCATTTTGTTGAGCTTTTGGTGACTGTATTTTAGCTTTCTTTACTGATTTCACTGATTATGGCTGTTTTTTTTAGTAACATTGTTTCTTTCTTCTGCTTACTTTGTATTTAATCTGTTCCTCTTTTTCTATTTATTTATTTATTTATTTGATATTATTTTGAGATAGGATCTTGCCCTGTCACCCAGCTGGAGTGCAGTGGTGTGGTTGATCATAGCTCACTGCATGCTCGAACACCTAGGCTCAAGATCCTCCTGCCTCAGTAACTAGGACTGCAGGCATATTCCAGCATTTCCCATTTTTCTATTTTCCTAAGGTGGAAGCTTAGATTGTTGAATTTTAGATCTTTTCGTTTTTCAGATATGTGCTTTATTCTGTAAATTACCTTCTAAACACTGTTTTTGCTACATCCTACAAAATTTTGTAAATTGTGTTATTTTAATTTAGTTCAAAATATTAAAAAAATTCTCATGAAATTTCTTCTATGACTTATGTGTTATTTAGAAGTGTGTTATTTAATCTCTAAATATTTTGGGATTTTCCAGCTATCCATCTGTTACTGATTTCAAATTTAATTCCATTGTGGTCTGTGAGTAAACATTACATGATTCCTCTTATTTTATAATTTGTTGAAGTGTGTTTTATTGCCCAGAATATGGTTCATCTTGGTGAATGTTCCATGTGAAGTAGAAAAGAATTAGTATTCTGCTATTGTTTGATAATGTTGTTTATAGATGTTCATTATATTTAGTTGATTGATGGTATTTTTGAGTTCAGCAGTGCCCTGACTTTTTGTCTGCTCATTCTGTCCATATCTGGCAAAATGATGCTGAAGTTTCAAACTATTATGGTGATTCACCTGCTTTTCCTTGCAATTCTATCAGTTTTTTCCTCGTATAACATGATGCTTTGTTGTTAGGTGCATTTAAATTAATGATCGTTATGTCTTCCTGGAGAATTGATCCCTTTATTATTATGCAATGTCTCCCTTATCTCTAATAACTTTTCTTGCCCTAAAGACTGCACTGTCTGTATTAACATAACCACTCCTGCTGCTTGTTAATTAGTATTTGCATCATATGTCTTTCTCCAACCACTTTAATCAATATGAGTTTTTATATGTAAAGTGTATTGCTTCTAGATAACATGTAGTGGATCTTGTTTTTTAACCCTCTCTAATAATGTTTGTCTCTTAATTGTTGCATTTAGTCCATTGGTGTTTAAAATGATTATCTATATAGTTGGATTTCTATTTACCACTTGGTTTTTTTCAGTTTATTTTTTAAAAATAATTCTTTCCTTTTCTTTCTTATATAGGTCCAAGATCAGGCTGCAAAATACAATGAAAGGCCTGATTTATGAAATAAATATTTACATTACCTATCATTCTCAGCAAACTAACACAGGAACAGAAAACCAAACACTGCATTTTCTCACTCATAAGTGGGAGTTGAATAATGAGAACACATGGACACAGGGAGGGGAACATCACACACCGGGGCCTGTTTGGGGGTGGGGTGTTAGGGAAGGGATAGCATTAGGAGAAATACCTAATGTAGGTGATGGGTTGATGGGTGCAGCAAACCACCATGCACGTGTATACCTATGTAACAAACCTGCATGTTCTGCACATGTATCCCAGAACTTAAAGAATAACTTTAAAAATAAATAAATCTTACAATTTACATATTATTACATTAATTTCTGGTACTCAATGTTGAAGGTAAAAAAATGATAGTATTTGATGATTAGCGTTAGAGAAATTGCTCTTTAGCATGACAGTTTGTGGAGTAAAACAGTGGTTTTCCAAGAGCAGTCTTCATATCAGTGCTAATTCATAGTTTTTATTCTGCAAGCCAAAATGAGGAAAGTAAGAAAACTATACGTAGTTTACTAGGGGCAGAACTAATCATGTGGAAGTTTGTGGGAAATGGTGAAGCAAAAATACTTAAAAATTACTGTAATACTTTTAGCCACCACCACCACACAGGCACAGAGATAAAACATAGAGTAGATGATTTACTTTTATATTTCATTGTAGTCCATCACAATCTAATATGAAATATAAGCATCCTGAAAGATAGGAAATGTACCGGATCCTGAATAAAGCTTGGCTTACTGATAACATAAGACATTTCATAGTCTTTCCATTTTGATGTTCAGTCTCCCCTCAGTTTCATTCTAACACATGCACATGCCCCTTAATGTCTAGGCTACACCTTAAGTTCTTTATTGATTGCTTACAGGATGAAAAACACAGCATAGGGCAACATGATTTCCATGTGATCCTGACCTTACCAATTTCTTAGGCTAGCAGCAGGGAGACAATTTTGTCTACTGCTCTTTATTGAAAGTATTTTTGTTCGATATTATTTGCTATCTTTGATATTTAAATGACCATTAGTTTATTAAAATATGGAGGCAATAGAAAATAAGTGTTCATAGAGAAAATGTGGTACATATACACTATGGAATACTATGCAGCCATAAAAAGGAATAAGATCATGCGCTTTGCAGAGACATGGATGAAGCTGGAAATCCTCATCCTCAGAAAGCTAACACAGGAACAGGAAACGAAATACCACATGGGAGTTGAACAATGGGAACACATGGACACAGGCAGAGTAACAACACAACTGGGGCCTGTTGGGTGATGGGGGCGAGGGGAGGGAACCTAGATGATAGGTCAATGCAGCAAACCACCATGGCACACATATACCTATGTAAGAAACCTGCATGTTCTACACATGTATCCCAGAACTTAAATTTAAAAAAAAAAAGAAAGAAAGAAAATATGTGTTCTAGTTTGTTTGTTTTTAACTTAACAGTGATTAATTCGTTTTCTAATTAGGTGATCTCATTTATAAATAATAAGTTTTTTCTCTTCCCTTCCAATATTTAGAACTCGTATTCCTTTTTCCTTTTTTTTTTTTGCATAAAGCACTGGCCAGGACTTCCAGTACTATACTAAATAGTGGTGGTATTTATGAACATCCTTGTGTTTTTTCTGTATTAAAGAGAATATATTAAACACTGGTTCATTGAGAATAAGTTTTGTTGTAGATGTTGTTACTTGTATCAAATTTTAAAAATTCCCTTTACTACTTTTTTTTTTGAGATGGAGTCTCACTCTGTTGCCCAGGCTGGAGTGCAGTGGCGCTATCTCAGCTCACTGCAAGCTCGACCTCCCGGGTTCATGCCATTCTTCCGCCTCAGCCTCCTGAGTAGCTGGGACTACAGGCAGCCGCCACCATGCCCAGCTAATTTGGTGTATTTTTTTTAATAGAGACAGGGTTTCACCGTGGTAGCCAGGATGGCCTCGATCTCCTGACCTCGTGATCCACCTGCCTCGGCCTCCCAAAGTGCTGGGATTACAGGTGTGAGCCACCGTGCCCGGCTTTACTACTCCTTTTTAAGCTATTTTTAAAATCATGAAATAGTGTTGAATTTTGTCATGTGAATTTTCTGTAATAATTGATAAACTGTATGCATTTTATTCTGTAATACAATTTAATGATTTACAATGATAGTCATTTGTGTAAAACCTTATGCTTAGTGCTTTTGAACATGTTTATGTAATTATCATTAATATCTCTCTAAACTAAAAAATAAACATGATTTGCTGACCTGTTTATTTACTTGATTTTAATTAATAAATATGTTTAATTTTCTCATATTTATTTCAAATTATATTTGTCTATGCCATTCATAAGAACTAAGGTGTTATAAATATTCATATGGACTTTCATAGTAATATACATTTTTCTAGCCTACATGAATAAACTCTTCGACTTGAATAAGTATTAACTGGGTCCAGGACAAGAATTGCATTTGAAAAGATAACATATATTTCTCTTTTTTTTTTTCTTAGATTTTGTTTTTTTTTTATTTTATTTTATGTATTATTATTATTATGCTTTAGGTTTTAGGGTACATGTGCGCAATGTGCAGGTTAGTTACATATGTATACATGTGCCATGCTGGTGCGCTGCACCCACTAACTCGTCATCTAGCATTAGGTGTATCTCCCAATGCTATCCCTCCCCCTGCCCCCTACTCCACAACAGTCCCCAGAGTGTGATGTTCCCCTTCCTGTGTCCATATGTTCTCATTGGTCAATTCCCACCTATGAGTGAGAATATGTGGTGTTTGGTTTTTTGTTCTTGAGATAGTTTACTGAGAATGATGATTTCCAATTTCATCCATGTCCCTACAAAGGACATGAACTCATCATTTTTTATGGCTGCATGGTATTCCATGGTGTATATGTGCCACATTTTCTTAATCCAGTCTATCATTGTTGGACATTTGGGTTGGTTCCAAGTCTTTGCTATTGTGAATAATGCCGCAATAAACATACGTGTGCATGTGTCTTTATAGCAGCATGATTTATAGTCGTTTGGGTATATACCCAGTAATGGGATGGCTGGGTCAAATGGAATTTCTAGTTCTAGATCCCTGAGGAATCGCCACACTGACTTCCACAATGGTTGAACTAGTTTACAGTCCCACCAACAGTGTAAAAGTGTTCCTATTTCTCCACATCCTCTCCAGCACCTGTTGTTTCCTGACTTTTTAATGAATGCCATTCTAACTGGTATGAGATGGTATCTCATTTTGGTTTTGATTTGCATTTCTCTGATGGCCAGTGATGGTGAGCATTTTTTCATGTGTTTTTTGGCTGCATAAATGTCTTCTTTTGAGAAGTGTCTGTTCATGTCCTTCGCCCACTTTTTGATGGGGTTGTTTGTCTTTTTCTTGTAAATTTGTTTGAGTTCATTGTAGATTCTGGATATTAGCCCTTTGTCAGATGAGTAGGTTGCAAAAATTTTCTCCCAATAACCTATATTTCTCAAAAAATAAAATAAAATATCAGATCTGGCCAGGCGCAGTGGCTCATGCTTATAATCCCAGCACTTTGGGAGGCCGAGGCAGGCAGATCACCTGAGGTCAGGAGTTTGAGACCAGCCTGACCAACATGGAGAAACCCTGTCTCTACTGAAAATACAGAAAAATTAGCCATGTGCGGTGGTGCATGCCTGTAATCCCAGCTACTTGGGAGGTTGAGGCAGGAGAATCACTTGAACCTGGGAGGTGGAGGGTGCATTGAGCTGAGATCATGCCATTGCACTCCAGCCCAGGCAACAAAAGTGAAACTTTGTCTAAAAAAAAAAAGAAAATATCAGATCTAAGGAGAAATGGAAGACAATGAAGTGAAAGTTAAAATGGGAAAATAAATAATACTGATTAGTGGCAAGGCAAGCTGAAAAATAGAGAAAATCAGTTTTGAGAAATTGATGGATGAGCACTGCTCAAAAAAGGACAGAGTACATGTGTAAGCATTTAACTTCCTAGGGTTCCCAGAGTCAGAAACAGTTGGGAAGCTTAAAAAAAATGTGGACAATTAGAGTCTTAGAATGAATCTTTTCCTGAGCTCCACTTGTTACTTTGATGATCCTTTTGGATACATAGCTTAATAGACTATGTTGACATCAAATTATAGATAAATTACCTTATCTAAGGATAATTAAATGGTTTACTGTACAAAGGCATTATTGTAAATTAGAACATAGTTCATTTCACACCTGTGATCAAGTTAGCATTAGTGTATTCTTTTTAGTCCCATTATATTCCATTTGCTGCATTCACTTTGTGCATCTAAAGGACTAGTTTCCAACAACCCCACCTTTGGCAAGTATCCCAAAGTATCATCAAAGTAACAAATGGAGTTCAGGAAAAGATTCATTCTAAGATACTAATGTAATTGAAAATAATTTGTTATGCAAAAGTTGGTAAACACAATGTGTACAACTGTGTGCTCAAAATAAATAGAAGCAAGACGTCTACAAAGCATATAAAAGAGGAAGTTGAGCCTATTCTAATTTTATGTATGTTTTGCAGGTATAATATAAAACACTTCCACAGACAGCAAAGAAAATAAGTATCAATTAAAATTCAATTGACATGTTATCAAAACAGTTAATTTATTTATCTTTGGTTTGTAGAATCATTTATGATAATTAGCAAATAAACACAAGGTTGAAATTTTACACGATTCTGAAATTTGATTGTAGGATAAACAATAATAACTTTGATTCCATAAACCTTTTATCATGCTGACTAAATTTAAAGCTTGAGATTTTATTTTAGCTCCCACGATTATTTTGGAATACAGTTGTATGAACAGAAATTGAAAGTTTTATATTAATTATATTAGGTTGCATTTGATCCCTAATTGCACCCACCATGTACATGCTTAATTATAAACTCAAGGAATAACAATCGTCATGTATTCTCCAAATAAGAGTCACAAATTAGTCTTATTGTAGTTACATGCTGATCTGAAAGGCTTAAGCAAGAAGAATATTGGCTATTGTTAATAATTCCTGCCATATGTTGTGATTAACAAATAAAAAGACGATTTCATGACTTTTTTTGCCGTGTAGGGGGAACAGCATCTCACTCCATCACCCAGGCTGGAGTGCAGTGGCACGGTCCTGGCTCACTGCAACCTCTGCATCCCGGGTTCAAGCGATTGTTGTGCCTCAGCCTCCATAGTAGCTGGGACTACAGGTGCTCACCACAACGCCTGGCTCATTTTTGTATTTTTAGTAGAGACAGGGTTTTGCCATGTTGGCCAGGCTGATCTCGAACTCCTTACAAGAAGTGATCCTCCAGCCTCGGCCTCTCAAAGTGCTGGGATAACAGGTGTGAGCCACCATGCTGGGCCTCATGACTATTCTTTATAGAACTAATGCAAAATACAGATATACAATAGCTTACTTCCATACACAACCACTCAATGTCCCCTGTTCTTCAGATCTTATATGTTTTAGCCTTTTTGTCTCTGCCTGTATGCCTTAGCTCTAAGCCAAATATCAAATAATTGAAAACTGACTATGATTAGAATCAGTGCAGGCATTCTCCAACATTCATTTGTATATTTAAACATATATTTTTTTCAAAAAAATTAACTCAGTTGTTGAATTAATTGAAATAGAATGAAATACAATTTTCTTGTAAGATTTATCACTTGTTTTTCTGTATTTTAATCAACCATCTGTGACAATTTTGTTCATGACTTGGTAAATGAATCCTGAAACTCATTCAACACCTGTTTAAATTCAATATTTCAAGGGACTCATAGTCTCATACTGTGCCACATTAGTGCTTCAGTCAACTCCATAAGTGGAATTTCATATTTTTTGTGTATTCTTAAGACTCCTCAAGTTCCTGTCTTCTCTATTAAGGCTCATGTGCATTTGTTAGAAATATCAAATGTGACTAGTACCAGGTGAATATATTTTAGAAATGTCCAATTGATATTTATGGTCACAATAATAATGTGCAGGGAGATGAGCAAGTTTTCTAAGGGTGTTAAATAGCATTAGAGTGTTGCCTCTTTACAGTGCTTACATAATATGCTTAGTGAACACTATGCAAAGACTGCACTTTGATTTTCTGATGAAGCTGAAGAACATGTCTTAAACTCAGAATATTTCAGAGGACAAATCTTTTATTTCTCAAGCATAGATTTATTATTTATTTCTCAAGCATAGATTTATTAGTTTTTTCAAAATTATCTTTCCCTGTGATTAAGTAAAACCTCAGGAAACTTTTAGAAAGATGATAGCTGTGAGAAACAGCTGGGATAGAAGTTAACTTGTTTTTAGGGCAAGAGAAAGAAGTTCCCCATTAAAGTATTTGTAATTTAGTTTGTAAATTTAAAATTTTAGTAACATTCTGTCTTATATTCAACTTATTTCTAAGTTTTTGAATTTTTAACATGTTGAAAGTCATGAAGTTGATATGGGGGATTTCAACTATAAAGACAGAATATAAAAATTCATTAAGATTAGGATAAATATTCATTTATCTTCACCACTGTGAGAGAGAGCTTTAGGACCTAGCAGAAATTACTCAACTATTTCCTTTCCTTCATCTGTAAAGCAGACTTTATAATAATACTTAATTCAGGAGTGTAGTGCAAGGATTAAATGATCAGTGACTACAGTTAATAGATGTTGGTTGTAAAATTATAAAGATTAGAATTAAAGTAATTTGAATTGCAAAGTTAGGGAATAATCTGCAATACTCTCACTTCTGACACCAATTGTAAGTTCGAGTCTCCAAGACCACCACTTCTGACACAAACTGCAAATTTAGATGTTCCCAAGATTACCCTCAGTTTCAGTTCTTCACTAGAACTCATTGAACTCACTGAAAGCAGGTATACTGACAGCTACAGCTTCTTTTCTTGAAATAATAAAGATTAAATCATCCAAAGGAAGAGTTGTATGGGGCAGAGTTTAAGAAAGTAGTAAACACTGAAGCTTTCAGTTGTTCTCCTTCAGTAAAGTTGCAGACAGCACTAACTTTCCTGGCAGTGATGTATGACTATTTGCACAAAATATTGCCAATCAGGATAGCTGACTTGAGGCTTGGTATCCATCCTTTTTATTGCAGATTCATCAACACATTTAATTGCCCATATGAGTATCCTCAGACTTCAGCCCCTCTAGATCTCCGGGAGGCAGAGCTGATACTGTGTGACTCAAAGTCCCCACCATAAATCGCACAATATCTGGCATGACCCTGGGCTAAACAAAGATACTTTTATCAGGCAGGGCATTCAAAGGCTTGGAGATTACTTCTCAGGAGCCAAGAGCAAAGGACATATCTCTCCTTGGGCAGGAATAATTACTTACTATAGCTACACTGCTGAAGTTCTAAATGCTAATATTAGTGTTTCAGAATAGAAACTCAAATATGTAGAAAAATATACAGGTAATATTTGATGCTACCCATTCTTTTAAATAGTTAATAATACACAGTTATCATAGGCTTTCCATTGTGATAAACTGGTCATTCTTCTAGAAGCAAAATGTTAATTATGCCTTAATAGTTTCTGTTTCAGTGTACAAGTAATTAGAATTTTATTTGCCCTCTGGAAAGCAAGTAACATTTTTCAAACTATAGAGAAGCAATACAGTCGTCATTCTGCACTTGTTTATAATAAATATTTTTGCATTTCAATTTATATATTCAGTCTAATTTTTATTTTTATTCTACATTTAGTTTTAGAAATTGATTCTTATCAATAAGATATAAAATCTGCTCTTATAAAGTAGCCCTGTTGTTGTAAGTGTAAGGTACCAATTTACAGATCATTTTGAAAGAAGTAACCTTTCTTTTTAATCATTTAGTCTCAGATACGGTGTGTAACCATACAGACAAGTATTTTTGTGCATTCATTTCACTCATTATGATAATAAGCTTAAAGAGAGAAAAGCTGTTCTATTTCTTATTCTCCATTGTTAAACCTGTGTAAGTGTTCCAATTACCATAATTTTGAAAAAAAATTATGGCTTAAAATTCTCAGGTAATATATTCCCTTTCATGATTCAATTTCATTTTTTGTATTCAGACGAAAGTACCTGACAGCTGCCTTTGAATATGTTTCATGGGTATTTGCAAAGAGTAAAGTATAGGGTAGGAATGAAAAGAGGATAGAACAAAGTTGATTCTGACAACCTATCACCTGATAGAAAGAATAAGATATTTTTGCATATTGTATGGCACTTAGATAAAAATAAAATAAACTTGCAGTAACTACTTTATTTCCTAAGTTTTCTTTAGAATTTTCACATTGAATTGAACTGCCTCAGAACGTGCTTTGTAGCCACTTGGTCAATAAATATTTATAAATATTTGTTGGTCACCTTTTAGGTTCTAGGATTATGGTGAAAAAATATAGAAAAATAGATAAATAAATATATATATATACATACACACATAGCAAAGTTCTAAATGCTATTTATATGTGTGTATGTATATAACTATATGTGTGTATATATATAACTATATATATATAACCAAATATATATAACTATATATATAACCAAATATATATAACTATATATATAACTGTATATAACTATATATATAACCATATATATATAACTATATATATAACTATATATAACTATATATATAACTATATATATAACTATATATAACTATATATATAACCATATATATATAACTATATATAACCATATATATATAACTATATATATATAAAACTATATATATAACCATATATATATAACTATATATATATATATAAAAAACTATATATATATATAGCTTCCAACTTCTAAGACGTAGGAGTCTAATAGGAACAGATCTCAATCTGGTGAAAGCGAGCCACGTTGTAAATAAACACATAAAAAAAATCTCATAGTTCTCAGTTTCAGGCTCATGGAGTCGACTTTACTCTCAGCCAATCTGTCTAATATTGAGTTTGAAGATTTTTCTCTTTTAGACAGTGAAAATTTCTGGTATATATCTTTGCCATCTTGTTTGGAATTATAATCTATAGTTGGAAAAATTGATGTTTTTTGTCTCATTCATTAATAATCACCTGACCTTAACATAGCCTAGGCAGTACTCTATATCTGTCTCTTTCCCCTTTTGAGATCACCAGACTGAAATCCTTTCCAATCTTTCCTAGTGTAATAAGCAGCATCATTATCCACCCAACTTGAATTCAAACCCAAAACCTCTAAATTATTCTTAAATCTTCTGACTTAACATCCAATGAATCAGCAAGTTATATCAACTCTATTTCAAGAATTATTGGGAATGCATCTATTTGTTTCTAATAGCAATGGTATTCTTGACTCACTTTATATTGTTCATAATTGATGCCTTTGAACAGTGGTCCGATAAGCATTAATTTTGATTATTTCCATTTGGGGAGCTTTCCAAGTAAAATGTTTACTCATGTATATCTATTATTATTTTAATTTGTCTTGAAGTGCAATAGTATTTTAAACAAATGAAAGATAAAGAATGTTAAGATAAAATCACAGAAACAAACTTTAAAATTCTAAATGAAACTGCATACATGGAATGCATTGCATGACACTATATTTAGTAGGCTCAATAAATATCAAATTAGAAAATATAGGCCTCATTATTTTGAATTTCCGCACATAATATTAAAATATTAAAATGGGAGAAATAAGAGACTCCCAAGACTTAAAATATTTAATGGTGGTATATTTTGCATATATCTATACTTAGTTTATTCTTACTGTGATTTAATTTATAACAGAATAAATTGGAAATGCTATAAATTTGATGCGTGTTTTTAGAAGCACTCTATATGGCATTCAAAATAGACATGAAGTATAAAAGCCTAAGGTGAAGGGAATTTAGTAGTGTAAGAAGTAATTAGCTGCCTAGAGAATCCTGTAAGTAGTGTGTGGTCATCATTATATTGACATCTATGCATTAGTTTTGGATTCATATGGTAATATCTTATTATAAATAAGCATTAAAATGAATCCATTTTCTATTACTTAAAATAACCACTTGTTAATGGGCACAAATAACACAGGAAGTGGAGAACTGCTCTATTTCAGCTCTACCATCTCCTAGCCATGTGAGCCTTTATGGATCTAGGTAAATGCCTTTACTTTTCTGCTCTTCATTTTCTTTATCTACTAATTAGAACTATACATAACTACCCTTTATAACTCATAGATTATTACAAGGATCAAACCAACACATTGCAATTATTTTGTATTATATATAGTATAAGTACATAATATTATCATAGAATGTACTGAATGTTTGTGTCTCCCCAAAATTCATATGGTGAAAGCCTAACCCCTAAGGTGATTTTAAGAG
The DNA here is from genome assembly GCF_028885655.2 of Pongo abelii. NCBI lineage: Eukaryota > Metazoa > Chordata > Mammalia > Primates > Hominidae > Pongo > Pongo abelii. The sequence goes on from NC_071996.2 coordinate 87,476,253, forward strand.
GTAGTGCCTTTAAAAGGTGATTAGACCATGAGGGTGCAACCCTCATGAACAGGATTAGTGCCCTTATAAAAGAGGCCCTAGAGAGACCCATGCCCCTTCCACCATGTGAGGACACAGCAAGAAGGAACATCTATGAACCAGAAAGCAGACCCTCACCAAAGTCTGAATCTGTTGGAACCTTGATCTTGATCTTCCAATACTCCAGAACCATGAGAAGGGAATTTCTTTGTTTTTTAAGCTACCCATTCTGTAGTGTTTTGTTAGAGCAACCCAAACAAAGTAAGACATAATGTTTCCAAAAACAATAATATGGTTTCCTCTGAAAAGTATTAACAACTCAAGTAAGTGTTAGTTTACAAGTGTGTATACAATTGAATTAAATAACTCCAAAACAAAACTTCATTCCTAACATTTCCTGTTCACCAAACAACTATCTGTATAAATGTGCAGTTTATTTTTTACAATTAGCTCCCAATTATTATTTTAAGTAGATTTTCCCTCTATGACCTCAAGTCCTAATCATGTGGGATGAAAAAAAATATTTCAGACAATACAGCCAGAAAGACCAGATTACAGTAATGTGTCTATTATATTGTTTTTTGACCATAGGCAAGTTGTTCACATATCTATTCAGTGGGAAAAAGTGCCTTTTAAAAACATTGTTGCTCTAAGAATTGAGTTATTTGCTTTATATTACTTACCATTGTGCCTGCTGCATAAAAACATGCTTAGTGTATTATACCTATTTTTACATGTATAGCACAAAATAGAGAATATGTACAATGCCCAGTATTTACTCAAGAATAACAGATATTGGCATTGTACTATTGTTGAATATAAAACCATTAAATTTGAAACTATACCCTACATTAATGTTCCCGGTTTTACGAAGAAAAAGGTAACACTAATTCAAATTATAAGACTGGAACAATCATATGGATGGATTCTCCGTAAATATGAGTTTTGCTGAAACATTTGCCATGCATAATAGTTAATGTATGCAGTATTAAATATCAGTTAGGAGATTAATAATTTTTCAGAAACAACTATCTACTTATTTTAGTATTCCTATTTAAGTCAACATTTTACTGATGCAGTTTTTCAAGAATGTAATTATCACTATCCTTCAGGGAACATATATAAGCTATTTGTATGAAATATTAAGAACAAAAGCCTAAAGTCCTATTTATAGAGAAAAGAAAGTTCTTCAATCAAATGTACAAACAGAACATAAACTCATGCATATTTAATTTTTCTTCTCTAGGCATTAACAGATATCCCATTTTTAGAATATTTTATTTACTTAGCACAGATGTGGAACCAATGTCTGAAGTGAAAAAAAAAAAGATTACTTGGATTATTACTACTTGTGGGCAAAAATCATGTTCTGTGTTTTGCCTTTATGCCCTAGCATAATGCTTAAGACAGAGTAAATAATGGAAAATATATATTGAGTGAATAAATTTTAACAAAGAATGTAATCAATGTATACCATATAAAATACCAAATAGCGTATGAATTATTTAAAGTATATGCTGGTATTTTATGTCACAAATACAATAAAATTTGACATTATTAAATAAAAGTTTTGTTCCTATACTTTTTAAAAATAAGCTTTATTTTTTCCCCTAGAAAGGATCATGAATCAAAAAGGATGCATTTTTTTCACATTTTTCCAACCTTTAATGTTTACTGAAACATAATATTTGATAAAATACATACACACATATTTGATAAAATCTGGATATGTGATATATCCATCACCTAAAACATTTATCATTATTTTGTGTTGAGAACATTTCAACTCTACTCTTCTACCTACTTTGAAATACACAGTAAGTCATTGGTAACTATAGTTGCCCTATTGTGATACGAAGCACTAGAACTTATTCCTTCTAAGTGTATTTTTGGACCCATTAATTAATCTGTCTTTATCTTTCCTCCTCACTACCCTTCCCAGCCTCTAACAGATTATATTCGCTACCACTATGAGATTGATGAAAAAACAAACAAAAAAAATTGTGGGTATATAGTAGGTGTATATATTTATAAGGTACATGAGATATTTTGATGCAGGCTTCCAATCCATAATAATGATATCAGGGTGAATGGGGTAAAAATCACTTCAAGCATTTATCATTTATTTGTGTTGCAAACATTACAATTATACTCTTTTGGTTATTTTAAAATGTGCATTAAATTATTGTTGACTGTAATCACTCTGTTGTGCTATTAAATACTAGATCTTATTCATTCTATCTAACTATATGTTTATATCCATTAACCATCCCCACTTTCCCCCTCCCCCATCACCCTTTCCAGACTCTGGTAACTATCATTCTACTCTTTATCTCCATGAGTTCCATTGTTTTCATTATTAGCTCCCACAAATGAGTGAGAATATGCAACATTTTTCTTTCTGTTCCTGGCTTGTTTCATTTAACATAATGTCCTCTATTTCCAGCCACATTATTGCAAATGACAGGACTTCATTCATTTTTATGGTGGAATAATAAAGGATGTATTTTTGAGAAATCAACCTAAGAGAGTTTTCAGTTCATTTCAGACAATCGACAAAAGATTGCATGTTTTACTTGAAGCTCTGAAAAGATCCAAATCCCTCTTGCAGAGTCACATAGAAATATATTCTCTTACAGCCTTCAAAGATATCAGCCCCGCTCCTTTATTAGTTAGCAATATTTTGAGCCAGTTCAACATTAATATTAGTAAAAAGTTTAGTTATACTTTTCAAGAAGTAGAGAAGTTCCATTCTCTAACCTTTTCTGCTTTAGCCTCTGAAGACTTATATACATAGAAAACAAAACAGAAACGAAATTAAGAAATGTTTGAAATAGGGCAACCCGCTCGGGTCCCCTTCCGCACTGTGGAAGCTTTGTTCTTTCGCTCTTTGCAATAAATCTTGCTGCTAAAAAAAAAAAAAAAAAAGAAATGTTTGAAATAAATAAGCAACTTATAAATGTACAGATGTTCTCAGAATAAAGGTATTTTGCTCATTTTTTAAATACATTTAAACAAGCATGATTTTAATATATTTTACAATGTTATGTTTAGAGTACGTTTTACATACAAAATAAACTGATCACACCGTTATATATTTCGTAAATAATTTAATGTTCTTCTACTTAATATAAGCAGAAATAAAAAGAGAATATATGTTTTAATTTAATGTCATAATTTCTTATTTATTTTAAGCACAAAATATTTTCATATCAGGTAATGTTTGCCACTGGGGATTCTGTTTTAAAATATTTTCAATTTTAATTTTTTTTTTTAATTTTAGCTTTTATTTTAGATACAGGAGTTACATGTGTAGGATGGTTACATGAGTATATTGGACTCAGTGAGCATAGTACCCAATAGGTAGTTTCTCTGTGCACTCATCCCTGTCTTCCCCATTTAGTAGGCCACAGTGTCTGTTTTTCCCATGCTCTCTTCTGTATGTGCTCAATGTTTAACTTACACTAATAAGTAAGAACACGCAGTATTTGGTTTTCTGTTCCTGCATTAATTTGCTTAGGATTATGACCTCCAGCTCCATCCATGTTACTGCAAAGGACATAATTATTTTTTATGGCTCCATATGTATATGTAACACATTTTCTTTAGCCAGTCCACTATTGATGGGCACTTTGGTTGATTCCATGTCTTTGCTATTGTAAATAGCATCATGATGCATGTGTCTTTTGGTATAATGATCTATACTCCTTTGGGTATATACCCAATAATAGGATTGCTGAGTTGAATGGTAGCTTTGTTTTAGGGTATGTGAGAAATCTCCAAATTGCTTACCATGCTGGCTAAACTAATTTACATTCCCACCAACAGTGTATTAACATTTCCTTTTCTCCATAGCCTCACTAACATCTGTTGTTTTTTTGACTTTTTAATAATAGCCATTCTGACTGGCATGAGGTGGTATCTCACTGGGATCTTAATTTGCATTTGTCTGGTGATTAGTGATGTTGAGAGTGTTTTCATACATTTGTTGGCCCCTTGTATGTCTTGAGAAGTGTCTGTTCATGTCTTCTACCCAATTTTAATGAGATTATTTGTGTCCAGCTTCTTGATTTGTTTAAGTTCCTTTTAGATTCTAGATGTTGGACTTTTAACAGTTGCATAGCTTGTCGATATTTTCTCCCACCCCACAGATTGTCTCTTTATTCCACTGATAGTTTTTTTGGCTATGCAGAAGCCCTTATTTTAATTAGGCCCTATTTGTCAATTTTTGTTTTTGTTGCAATTGCTTCTGAAGGTTATTTCCTAGATTTTCTTCTAGGATTTTTATTGTTTGAGTTCTTAAATTTAAATGTTTAATCAATTTGAGTTAATTTTCTATATGATGAAAGGTAAGTGTCTAGTTTCATTCTTCTGCATATGGCTAGCCAGTTATTTCAGCACCATTGATTGAATAGGGAGTCCTTTCCTCATTGCTTCTTTTTGTTGAACTTGTTGAATATCAGCGTGTTGTAGGTGTGCAGCTTTATTTCTGAGTTTTCTATTCTGTTCCATTGGTCTGTGTGTCTGTTTTTGTACTAATAACATGCTGTTTTGGTTACTGTAACTTTATGGCATAGTTTGAAATCAGGTAGTGTGATGCTTCTGGCTTTGATCTTTTTGCTTATGATTGCCTTTGCTATTTGGGCTCTTTTTTGGTTCGATATGGATTTTAGAATAGTTTTTTTCTAATTTTGGGAGGAATTATATTGGTAGTTTGATAAGAATCTGTAAATTGCTATGAGAAGTATGGCCATTTTAATGATATTGATTCTCCAATCCATGAAAATGGGATGTTTTTCCATTCATTTGTGTCATCATTGATTACTTTCAGCAATGTTTTACAGTTGTTCTTGTAGAGATCTTTCAATAATTTGGTTAGTTGTATTCCTAGGTATTTCATTTTATTTGTGGCTATTTTAAATGGGATTGTGTTCTTGATTTGGCCTTCAGTTTGGATGTTATTGGTGTAGAGCAATGCTCCTGATATTTGTATATTTGTTTTGTAGCCTGAAATCTTGGTAAAATAGTTTATCAGTTCTAGTAGCCTTTTGCCAGAGTCCTTAGGGTTTTCTAAGTATAGACCCAAATCGTCAACAAAGAGGGAGAGTTTGACTTCTTCTTTTCCTATTTGAATGCCTTTTATTTCTTTCTCTTGCCTGATTACTCTGGCGAGGGATTCTACATATAAAAAATATTGTATCTTTATTATGTTTTAACAGTATAATAAAAGTAGCTCACAATTGTAATGATTTGTTATTTATTTTTGGGATAGACCAGGCATTTTTTGGATGTAAGAAATGAATTCCCTAATTTATTACTTTATGGCATTTCTTGTGATTAATTGGCTTCATGGGTTCCACTGAAGTTAAATAACATTGTATTCAAGTAAAACTGCTAAAGATTTTTCACGTATTCAGCTTTCATTTGAAATTCTCACTCATTGATTACCTTAATACTAACTAACTATTACAAAAGATTTAAGATCCTGCAAAAGTATAAAGATAATAATTCTTATTGTTGTCAGAACATTTTATTGGGATTTGTATAAAGATAATGAATACTTATATACTTATTTAATTCTGAAATAATTCATAATACAAGATGGTCTCTCAGAAAGTTCAAGCTTGGGTATTACTGAAGTTACATCGAGACTGTATATGTGTGTTGTTCTTTCTTTGTACTAATTTTTTATGATGTATATTTACTTGTGTTGGTTAATTTTTGTATTTTAAATTTATTGAGGAGTGATAACTTAGCTTTATTAATTTCTTTAAGGATTCTGTAAACCAATATGGATACATGATAAAGTCAATGAAAATGATCTTCACAATACAGCATAGCATAACCGAGTTGCCAGACTCACCTTAGCTCTCATTGAGTAAAGAATACAAATTATTCACATCTTAATGTGACAAAAATACACATTTTCAATATTATATCCTGAGCTATGCCAATCAATACATTATATCTCATTTTGAAAAAGTTGATTGGTTTTATTCACAATGAATTGCCATTGGAAACATTGATCAGGAAAGTCGAATCCTGGGTACAGACATATATAGTTGCACTAATCTTTTTTAAATCACTTTATTGAGATATGCTTGGGATACAAAAATCGCACATTTTTAATGTATACAACTTGGTGGGTTTGGAGCTAAGTATATACCTGTAAAAATGTCACCACAGTCTATGTCATAAACTTATCCAATAATCTCCAAAAGTTTCCTCCCATCTTTATTATTATTATTACTAATTTTATAAGAACACAACATAAGATCTTAGCAAATGTTTAAGTACACAATACACTATTGTTAACTATACGCACTATGCTATATAGTAAACCTCTAGGAATTATTCATCTTGTATAACCAAAACTTTGTCTTTTGACTGATACCTCCATGTACCACCTCTCCTGCTCCCCAAGACCCTGGAAACCACCATTCCACACTTCAGGTTTTTATGAGTTTGACTACCTTAGATTTTACATGTAAGTGAAATCATGGAGTACTTGTGTTTCTGTATCTGGCTTATTTCACTTAGCAAAATGGTCTACTGTTCACCCTGTTGTCACAAATGGAAAGATTTTCCCTTGTTTTTAAGACAATAATATTGTATTGTCAGAATGTATCATATTTCTTATCCATTCAGGCATCAATGGACATTTAGGTTGCTTGCATGTCTTAAATGTTGTGAATAATGCTACAATCAACACGGGAGTGCAGATATTTCTCCAAGATCCAGATTTCAATTTTTTTTGGATATATACAGAGAGGTAGGATTGCTGGCTCATATGGTTGTTCTATTTTTAAATTTTTGATAACCTTGACAAGAGTGTCATGAATGCACAGCGGGGAAAGAATAGCCTCTTCAAAAAATGGTGTTGAGAAAACTGGATATCCACATGCAAAAAATTTAAATTGGGCTCTTCTCTTATACAATACAGAAATATCAATTCAAAATGGATTAAAGGGTTAAACATAGGCCCTAAAATAACAAAACACCTGGATTGACATAGGGTAAGAGTTCTGGGCGTTGGCTTTGGCAGTAATTTCTTGGATATGGTACCAAAGACATAGGTATCAAAACTAAAATTAGGCACGTGACACTACATCAAATTAACAAGATTCAACATTCAAAGGAAACACTATTAAAAGGCAACATACAAGAATTCATGATGAATACCCCCAAAACAAATGCAATGAAGCAAAGATAGACAAGTGAAACTAACTTAAACTAAAACGCCTCTGCATAGTAAAATAAATAATCAACAGAGTAAACAGACAACCATTGGAATTGGAGAAAACATTTGCAAATTATGCCTCTTACAAAGGACTAATATCCAGAATCAACAAGTAACTCAAACAACTCAAGAAAGATACAAACAACCACATTAAAAACTGGGCAAAGGACATAAAGTGACATTTCTCAAAAGAAGACATACAAGCAGCCAACAAACACCATGAAAAAAATGCTCAATATCACTGATCATGAGAGAAATGCAAATTAAAGCCACAGTGAGATATCATGTTACATCAGTCAAAATAGCTTTTAAAAAAATCAAAAAACAAGAGATGTTGTCATGGATGCAGAGAAAAGGGAATGCTTATACCCTGTTGGTGGGTTTGTATATTAGTTTAACCTCTTTGTAAAACAGTACGGAGATTTCTCAAAGAACTAAAAATAGAAATATCCTTCAACCCAGCAATTGGACTACTGGCTGTCTACTCAAAGGAAAAGAAATAATTATGTAAAAAAGACACCTGTACTCATATGTTCATTGCAGCACTGTTCACAATAGCGAAGTCATGGAACCAACCTAAGAGTCCATCATCAGCTGACTGAATAAAGATAATGTGGTATATATACAGCATGGAATACTACACAGCCACAAAAATAATAAAATTATGTTCTTTGCAGGAGCATGGATGGAGCTGAAGGTCATTATCCTAAGAGAACTAACTCAGAAATGGAAAATAAAATACTATATGTTCTCACTTACAAGTGGGACTAAATAATGAGTACACATGGACATAAAGAAGCAAATAATAGACACTGGGGACTCCAAAATGTTGGGGATAGGAGGAGGGTGAGGGTTGAAAAATTGTTTATCAGGTACAATGTTCACTATTTGCAACTGAGTAAGCTAGAAGCCCAATTCCCACCAGTACACAATATACCCATGTAATAAACATGAACTTGTGCCCCTGAATTTAAAATAAAACATATTTTACATAAAGGCAACGAACAGAATGGGAGAAAATATTTGCAAATCAGAGCTGATAATATTCCTAATACATAAAGTTTAATATTCAAAATATGTAACATTTAATATTGAAAAAATATAGTCTAATTAACTCAATAGCAAAACATGATCCAATTAAAAAATAGGAAAAGGATCTGAACAAACATTTTTCTAAAGTATACAAAGAAATGATCAACAGGCACATTAAAAGGTGCTCCACACTGCTAATCATCAGAGAAATGCAAAACAAAACCACAATGAGATGTTATCTCACATCTGTTAACATAGATATTATAATTAAAAAAATAAGTTTTGGTGAAAATGTGGGAAAAGGGTACCCTTTTACATATAAGATCATGATTTTACTGGGGTAAAAACAAAGTAGAGAAGAGAGTCATGAAAACATTTTACGTTATGTTAACTTGGTAGAAGTAATGAGTCCATGATCATAAACTCTTGGCCCAGGAGATGACCTGATGCTGACATAATGATTTGTTGGGGTTTTATATTTGCCTTATAGTTTCACACTTGTTTAATATCAAATATTCTCATTTCAAGGAAAATATTTTTAAAAATTGATAATAATTATGTATTTGCGAAATGAGGCTGGGGGGCATTGCTTCTCAAGGCAATAGGCAATAGGCTGGAGGGTTCCTCCTTCCATGTTGACCTAGAATGACAAAGGAACTTCAAGATAGCCATACATAAAATCTGAAAAACAATGCTGGACGACATATCACAAATACACATATCATACTACTCTTAGGTCTATGCAATACCAATTCCCTCATAAATTTACAAAAATGCCTCTCTGACCAATATTTAAAAAAATGGGGCAAAAACAACTAAATATTAATGCTCTGGGCCTAGAATTGCCTATCTTCGATGGCCTGTGATACTGTACCACTGCTGCTCTGTATTCTCCTGTTGGAATCTAATAGGTGTCCTAACATTCTAGTGTTACCTGTAGCGGTAAAAATGTGTTGTGGATTATTCACATGACAACTCAGCAATGTTAGCAACTTCTCTTTGAACACTCTAAATCCAATTTAGTAATCTCCAACTTGTGTTGACAGGCACTCAAAAGAATCAGAAGATTTCTAAAGGTGAGATTATCACAGGAGCCTTCAGGAAGGAAATAGATTTATAAGCTAACATGTGGATGAAGAATAAAATTCTCCTGTTTTTCCTTGCTAAGTATCCAGGGACTAGGCTTGCCAGATTACAAAATTAAAATAAAAGATATCCAATTAAATTTGAATTTTAGATAAATAATACTTATTTTAGTATAAACATGTTCCAAATATTGCATGGAGAAAACACATTTTATCTGTCCATATACCCATTCATCTTTCTCACTCTCTCTCTATCTCCGTATCTGTATTTATGATCTGAAAATAAAATGAAATATAGCATCCTATATTTCATCTGGTAACCTTACTTGCGACATAAGTTTGATCAATCAAGAATGTCCCCAGGCTCATGTTCTGTCCTCAGGATATGTCCACAGCTTACCTCAATAAAGTTAGGTACTCCTTGTTTGCTAAACACTAGGCGAAGACACTGTTGACAGATATTGTGCAGTTTAGTCATAACGCTCTATTTTAGCACATTTAATGCTCAGCAATAAATTGTATTCCCTTATAGACCTATACCAATATGTGAAAATATTTGGGGTTGATAAATAACAATTGGTAAATAGATTATGATTAGAATATTTATGTAATTCCTGAACTCACTTATATAATCGTTTCCCCAATTTTTCTCTGTTAAGTATCTAGTGCCTATCTCATGCTCCTTGTCACTGTTCACATATGTGCTATTCATGAGCACATATTCATAGGTTCAAGTCATTCCCTATTTTAGCTATTGGTTTCTTTATAAATGTTTTTTAAATGAAAGGTAGAAATAAGTGTTGTGTTTATTCTACCTATGAAGGTAGATATCGCGAATTGAAATATATCAAAATGAATATTTTCAGCTTTGACTTTTCTTTGAATTACATATTTATCATTGCAGTATTTGGTATGCAGTGTTATCTGTATTTATTTATATTTTTCTTTCCTCTAGTACAGTGTGAGCTTCTTGGCTTGAAAAATTTATTCATCTTTTTTTTTAAAAAAGAATTGTGTCTTATTTCATTCAGTGTAATAATATAAAAATATTCTAGAAATAGTCTAAGGAAATGTACAATCATGGTGGAAGTTGAAGGAGAAGCAAGGCATGTCTTACTTTGCAGCAGGAGAGAGAGAGAAAGCCACACACCTTTAAACCATCAGATCTCATGAGAAGTCACTCACCATTTGAAGAACGGCACAGGGAAAACTGCCCCCGTGATCAATCACCTCCCACTAGGTCCCACCCCCGATATATGAGGTTTATAATTCCGGATGAGATTTGAGTGGGGACAAAGAGCCAAACCATATGAGAGCAGAATGATCTCACTGTTAAAGAGAACCGTTAATTTACATTAGAACAATTTTGGAAGTTATGTCAAGGTTAGTCTTTGAGGTTACCTACATACAATATAGTCCTCCATTTCCTGGGGAATATTAACTATATGATTTGTGAGCGTGTTTGATGGTGACCTTATAATGTCAACCTACTAGAAAAATATTAAGACTTCTCCTTTGGACGTAGAGTCAGTTTTGGCCAACTTTCTATAACGTGATTCCTTCCTATAAATGAAGTGTTTGTTTCTACGTAGTCTTCTCAATAGTTCACATGGGGTGCATCCCAACAATGCACTTAATTTGGCCCCTAAGGCAATCATGTTCATATTTTATATTTCTCAGCATATTTGTTATTTTTGTATGTGTTATTCACATATTTATGAGGCTGTGGGCTGAATCCTTCTGCTTCTTATATTGTCATTTTCTTTTTCCTCCTAGAATTTAATTGTGAGTTTTAGAACACAATAAAAATGGATTCTTTACTTTCATTGTGTTGAGATGCAGTATTAAGGTATATGGATTTATTGACAGACAGTAACAGATTTGTGAATAGAATGAATCACAACACACCTGATTTTTAGTAATGAATATTTTTAAAGCCCATTTTAATGTAAACTAGTCAATTCTTGATACATTTGTAAAAGATGTGTGCTGCCTCTGACTTTACTGTCTTCAAATGCATTCCTGATTAGTTGGATTAGTTGCTTTGTTCTAGAATAACCTAAAATACTGTAACAACTAGACATTTTTCTGAATTCTACTCCTAGAAGAGGAGAGAATATATTTGAAATACATGCTATTTATTTTCATTTAAAGTCATTATAAGTCTCAAAAATTTCATATTTTCTTCATAACATACAAATTATTTAATGTTTAACAAAATATTAGTTTGCTTGTTTCTAACCCCTGCAAAAACAAACTGTATGAACACAAGTAAATATTGGCTCAGGAAATACCCTGAAGCTACAGTTAAAATGTGCTTTTGTTTATAGAGTTTTTTCCTCAGTATTTATAAATATTCATTTCTTACTCAGCCTTCTAATTCAACACGATTTTATATTGTATTTTTTTCTTTTTTGAAGGTGTGTTCTCATTATTTAAAAAGGACTTTATTGAATTTGCTGAAATTTTTAATTTTATTTCATGTTTTTAAGAGATGGGATCTTGCTGTGTTGCCCAGGCTGGTCTCAAACTCCTGGGCTCAAATGATCTTTCTTCCTCAGCCTCCCAAATTGCTGAGCTTGCAGGTATCAGCTACTGCACCCATCTTAAATTTGCTTAAATTTTATAATGAATATGTTTCTGTAACTACAAAATTTTGAGTTTTCACTTATGTCAGATTCATACACTTATAGAATACTTTCCCTTAATATTTTCTTACATTTTATGTATAAATTTTATAGGTTTTAAAAGCAATGTTACTTTTCTTCAACTATTTTTAGGAAACTCAATGATTCAAAGATTTTTCTATGTAGTAATCATAAAAGAGTGCCTAATGTATACAGCAAGACTAGTATGTGCATGTATTATTTCGTGTGTCCATTTTTAAGTAATATCCTAGAAAATGATTAAATGTTCTTAATGTGTATATGTATATACATAGACATTTACATACATGTGTGTATAGGTGTACGAGTGTGTATAGGTGTAACTATATAGATACATGTGTCTTTTTTCATAAATACATTTCTATTTCTAACTTGCTATTTTTGGTAAACAAAATACTCTAAAGTTTGTTTCCCTGCTTTTATAACTGATATGTTGAACACACCAGAGACAACTGGGAAAATGAGCAGTTTAGTGCCAAACAATTTATGACTTTAAAACTTAGCTCAGTCTTCCATCTTTCTAAACAGTTATTTTATGTAGGTTTAATCAGCAACTTCAGTTTTCCTCAACGTCTAGTTTAAACATTCCACAACTCTCAAGGTCTCCACTAAATTCTTGCTTTCTCATGCCGAGCTGTCATATTAATTTATCTTACATGATAAACTCTTTCAGTTTCCAGAGCTGTAGTATATCACCATCTGAACACGTGACCACATCCTTAATGTTGTAAAAACAGCTTCCTACTCTCATAATTCAGTTGAGGATCAAGGAAGTGATCTTCAGAGGGTAATTGAAATTCATGTCAATGTCAACTTCAGGTTTGTTCCGTGAATCAAAAGGGAAACCCGATCCAAATCCTTACACAAAGTCTGTATTTTCCTTTTCACATACTCTACAACGTCTAAACATTAATTCTCACCTCTTAAACATGTGCAGGTTACACTTCCTTCATCATCTTCTGCTTGAATTATTGCAACTATCTCCACGTTAATCATCCTGGTTCCTTGGGATATCTGTTCCTCTTAAATCAATATTTTATTTTACTACTGATTTTTGGCTGTGGCCTTTTATTTAAAGACCAAGTCATCTTTACATTTATGTTTCTTGGATGCTTTTCTCTTTCAGTCTTTTTAAATGACAATAGTATCTATGGAAAATTATAACACAATGCAATCAAATGATTTGAAAGTTGTTTTGTTTGTCATTATAGTTTGAAGAGTAGAACATTCACCTTAAAAAACACTGGCTAGTTCTGAAATTAAGTTTAAGTTGTATTTTTAAAAATGTTCTCTGGAGGATGCTGTACTTATTCTTTCATCCTTGCCATGAGATTCAAAGTGATTATGTGTAGGGGTGTGAAAACAAACAAAACAATCAAAAATATCTAATGTAAGCAGAAAGACTTAGCTGATCCCTCTAGAGCTTGAGTAAATAGACATTTCAATCTCTTTCAGTTTGGAGTTTCACTAATTTTTTTGAAGGGAATTAGAAAAACTTGAGAAACCATTTGAAGATTTCCCTTACTGGGTAGCCTTCTTCTGTTTTATTGATGGGCTCTTTCTGTTTCAAGCATTGCAAAGCCTGGGAGGTATTGTTGCTTGGCATTGTGCAGGAAAAGCTATCATAATTGAGAATTTTAAAAGAAAACATTGTCAGGAGTGCTTGTAGACTCTACTATGGGGAAATTTGACATCTCTTTTGCATATTGCCACGTATTTCTGTGGATTCTTAAAGAATTGAATGGGGATAAATATTAAGCTTCCAGTGAATATATTGATTAATTTTATGACATGAGGATCGAAAAATAATATCATTCAAGACAGCAGATGAGGTAATATAAAAATGTTCTGATGATACAAATAAATATCAATAATGGCACATATATACAATTAGTTTATGAAAACGATTACTAATAACACTGATTATTTACAAGTCACTATTTTAAGTGTTTTACATGAATTTACTAGTTTTATCCTTTCAACAATTCTATAAAGTAGATACTATTATTAACTGAATTTAGCAGGCAAAGAGACTAAGGCATAGTTCCCAAGTTTACTCAATTTGTAATAATGCTAGGATTTCAAGCAGATTGTCTGCCTTTGTATTCATATGCTTAACAACAAAGTTACAAAGTTATAAGTAACTTATTTATCAAGTCTAAGATTTTGTAGAATACATCATCAAATTATGCTCTCATTCACTTACACTGATTTTGAACCTTTAAACAGTGGATTTTACAGTTATTAATATGCCTCTATATTATGACATAACTAATGATATGACATAATATGATTACCATATTTCCTCCCCATTGCATTTATGAACTGCAAATCATTGAGTATATTATTGGGTGTATTTATAACTTAAAAATAGAATTTTAGTAAAATTGAGAATTTTAAATTTCACAAAGTTAAAAATACTAACTGTTCCACTTCTCATCACCTATATCTATGCTTGTTTACATTGCATTTCTGCAAGAAAGTAGTATTCAATTTTCTCAAATTTTTTGGCAGGAGATACATACCTAGACACATACACACATTATTATGTATATGCAATATCATATATTTATGTTATATGTAGATAGAAGTGCTTATAGGATGTAGTATATATTTAATATGTAAGCTGTAAATTGCTTGCCTTATGTATTATATATTATATCTAATCTGTATGTATAATATGTAATATGTGTAATTTATATATATGGAGGTATTGTTATTCTCATAACAATCATAGGGAACCAATTATTAAGAAAAATATTCATTATTGAAAATAAAAATATGGACACCTATCTTGTAAAAGAATGCATTGTTAAAAAGTATAGCATGCTAAATGCAATGTATCCTGGATTGAAATCTTACACAAAAAAGGACATTGGCAAAAAAGTCTGTAGTTGAGGTAATAACATGCTAATATTAATTCTATAGTTTTTTTCAAATACATCATTATGAACTGTATTGACATTAGGAAAAACTTGTGAAGAGTAAACAGATAAATTGCATACCACCTTTGCATCTTTTCCGTAAATCTAAAATTATTCCAAAATTTTTATAATATATATATTTTAAAAGAAATAGAACATGAATACTAAATAGTCTTTTTATATTCACTGACAATAAAATATATAAATTACCTCATGCAATAAGGATAGTAAGTGATTTTTTTAACTTTGGGAATGATATTATTGTCAGGCCTCTGAGCCCAAGCTAAGCCATCATATCCCCTGTGACCTGCACGTATACATCCAGATGGCCTGAAGTAACTGAAGAATCACAAAAGAAGTGAAAATGGCCAGTTCCTGCCTTAACTGATGACATTACCTTGTGAAATTCCTTTTCCTGGCTCATCCTGGCTCAAAAAGCTCCCTAATTGAGCACCCTGTGACCCCCACTCCTGCCCGCCAGAGAACAACCCCCCTTTGACTGTAATTTTCCTTTATCTACCCAAATCCTATAAAAAGGCCCCACCTCTATCTCCCTTCGCTGACTCTCTTTTCGGACTCAGCCTGCCTGCACCCAGGTGAAATAAACAGCCTTGTTGCTCACACAAAGCTTGTTTGGTGGTCTCTTCACAGGGACGTGAACTCGCTGAGTCCGAAAAGAGAGTCAGCAAAGGGAGATAGGAGTGGGGCCGTTTTATAGGATTTGGGTAGGAAAAGGAAAATTACAGTCAAAGGAGGGTTGCTCTCTGGCAGGCAGGAGTGGGGGTCACAAGGTGCTCAGTGGTGGAGCTTTTTGAGCCAGGATGAGCCAGGAGAGGGAATTTCACAAGGTAACGTCATCAGTTAAGTCAAGGACTGCCATTTTCACTTCTTTTGTGGTGGAATGTCATCAGTTAAGGCAGGAACAGGCCATTTTCACTTCTTTTGTGATTCTTCATTTACTTCAGGCCATCTGGGCGTGTACGTGCGGGTCACAGGGGATACGATTGCTTAACTTGGGCTCAGAGACCTAACAATTATGCCTTATGCAAAATTGAAATTTTAAATAAACATGACTGTTTATTTAAATAAATTTTAAATAAACATGACTGTTTATTTAAATAAATTTTAAATAAACTGATAACTTTATATACTACGAAAATGGAGACATATTTATATAATATGTAAATAAGTACATATGCATATGACATATATAATTATTTTTTCATTAAAATATATATAACTTTCTATTGAGATAATAGATCTAAGTTAACTTTCAGATTTCACTTTGAAAATAATCTAATTTCTAAACTGTGGCTTTACTGTATTAGCAAGAATTTTAGAAAGGCATTATGTATGTTTAAAGCAGAGCTTAAGTTGGCATATTATGTGAATTTTAAGGTACTATATCTTAATTGGCCAAACATATGGTAGCATATCTTTCATATTTCACCATGACAAAGGTAACAAGAAGCCATATGCTCTTCTCTTGCTTCAAGGGTTAGCTTGAAGAAGGAGACCACAGACACCCCATCAAGGGTTGGCTGTTTTTGGCTACATGCTTGGAATAAAGATGATTGGGGATAAATAAGTCTTATAACCAGGTCTCTAGAATAATTTGTTTGCTACTCTTCAGGTTATATAGTAGCTTTTCTTTTACTTTTCTCCCACAATACGTTATTGGTTGCCTGACTTCAAACTCCAAGGCCTCATAAAATGTATGAGACTTTCTTTCCACTTTCCAAACCTCAATATTCTAATCTGCAAAGGGTTTAATTCACTGGCTGGTACATGGCACATCTAACTGTTAGCTACAATTGAACTTTCATTTAATTTCCTTTTCTTGGTCATGTAACTAAAACTACATTTTTATTTGTGTTTATATCAGATAAGTTGTTAGGCTTTCGAAAGCCAACTAATGTGTTGCTTTTGAGTTCTTACTGGAATACTTTTCACGGAACTTAAATTAGTTTTACTACTTCAGCATATTTTACCTGAGGTATGTTTGAAAGTCAAGAGATAAAGCTGGTCTGTGATTTCTATAGAAATTTTGACAAACACAAAAGTGGTATAAAGCCATTACGCATACAGGCAAGCACAGTTGGGATATTTTCAGTCTGTCAAGTTTGCATTTTTAAAAATGTAGTAAGGTTTTATGAAAAGAAAAATTGCTTTTCCTTCAGGTTTCTTATCTCTTTCTTTGAATTTCAGGATAAATTTGTAAATCAAATTGTGTTCAGCCAGGTAAGGCGCAAACTTGAAGCTTACAGCTCTAAGAACTCTTTTGAGGCATATGCATAGGGTAGTTTGATGCATAAAAAGTGATTGAAATAGCATTGCAAGTTTTTAAGGCAATAGTGGGAATATAATTTAGTACTTATAACAGTCTATTCCGGTACATAATTTTAAATATAATGGGAAAATTAATCCAGGACTTATTTATTGAATCCTTTGTGTGCCAGTCACCGTACAATGGACTTGGGGGCCAAGTAGGAAATAAAAACATAACTGAACAAAACAAAAACAAGTTCTCAACCTCCGGATATCACCATAGATGTGCAAATAAATTTGGGATAATATTAAGTGGCACAATGAAAGTATGTTTGTGCACAGAATGTAGATGATATAAGTGTCTGAAATTGTTTGAAGGTGTTAAGGTCATGTCTATTAAATAGAACTGAGATGAACTTTTAGGATGTATGGATCTGACATTATTCCTGGCTGCTATTTACCTCAGGTCCCTGATGAGGTTTTAAGACTAGAAATTATGAAACTAAACTTTTGATACCATCTTCTGAAGAAGGCTATATTTTAAATTTTTCCAACCCAATGGAAGCATATTCTGTAGTTTATTACTTCCTTAAAACTGCTGACATATAGCTTAGATGCTGAAAGGAGGATAAAGGAATATATTTCTGTCACATTCCATGATGTCTCTCTCTTTTTTTTCTCACATTGTCTCCTTCTTCATTTTCTCTGTCTGCTTTATTACTATTTAAATTCTGATTTCTCTGCTTTGGATAGCCATAATGAAATGCTTTCTTTCTTTCTTATTTTTTTTTTTTTTTTTGCCTATGGTTATATTCATTCATTCAACAAATTTTTATCAAGCACCTACTATTTAGTAAACATTATTTTCATTTCAGGGAATACAGTAATGTGTGAAACAGACAAAATATTTGTTATAATCAGGTAATCCGGCATCAAAATGAATATATCTCATAAGGTCATGCATGTTACATAGAAAAATTTATCAAGCGTATACATATCTTTCAAGAAGAATTATGTAATGTTTGAGAATGTTGAAACTAAAATCTAAAGTTTATAAAATTAAAAAATATTGTGTCTTTTTAAATGGCAAATATTTGCCTACTCTCTGTTACTTATATTTGAAATAGTTGCCATACATTGATATAAGCCAAATAGCTCACACATTTATTATATATAATAATAAATGGTTATTAACATTAATGAAGGCTGTATAACATGTCCATCCTAAATAGTATGTAAAATTTGGGGAATATTTATCTGAGTTTTTAATTATATCAAATGCTCAAAGGAGAAGAATGACACAATAAAATAGTTATTATTTGTCTATTTTTATTTGCTATTTATCAATGATGACCTTACAATCAATTCTGCCCAATTTCAATATTGCAGTTATTTCTAAGCAGTGAGGAAATGAATTTGCAAATAAACATTTATAAGAGAATAATATAACAAATAATTTAAGAGCTTATAGTTGTAAGAAGGACATTCCAAGCATACTCCTTAAATTACTGTGAAAGAAGTCTTAAAGCTTTTGGCCTCTTTTAAATCAGAAATGTTATTTCTAGCCATTTAGTCATTAGAATATGTAAAAATGTATCAAATAATTTTAAGTATTATCTTTTTTGGCATGTGCATGAAATCATTTCTTCTACCTAAATATTTCTCAAATCTTTCTCATGATCTCAAGTCTCATGGCCACCATCTAGATTTAAGATGTTATGGGATGAATTGTGTCTCCAAAAAGATATGTTGAAGTTTTAACCCTTAATACCTTACAATGTGATCTTATTTGGAAATAGGGTCTTTACAGAGGAGTTAAGTAAAGGTGAGCTCTTTATGATGGGCCCTAATTCAATATGACCAGCATCTTTATAACAAGGAAAATCTGGACACAGAGACAAACTTAAATAGAAGAAAAAAGATTCGTAGACAGCCATATGATGAGAGAAGCAGAGGTTGAATTGAAACAATGGAGTATTTTTCTAATATTGTTCGTTTCTCTGTTCTTATATGAAGTATATTTTCTTTAAATATTACTACTAGGACTTCCTCTGTTCATATTCTTTCCAAACCATCTCAAGTTAGGCTTTTCTAACAGCCCAATGAAACCCACCAGTATGAAGGCCATTAATTTATTTCCCCGAATATCTGGTATTAAGGTGCCCATCTACCACTCTCTATTGCTTTACTTTTTTTCTTCAAAGTTCTTTTTTTTTTTTTTTTTTTTTTGAGGTGGAGTCTTGCTCTGTCGTCCAGGCTGGAGTGCAGTGGCATGATCTCAGCTCACTGCAAGTTCCACCTCCCGGGTTCACGCCACCCTCCTGCCTCAGCCTCCTGAGTAGCTGGGACTACAGGCACCTGCCACCACGCCTGGCTAATTTTTTGTATTTTTAGTAGAGATGGGGTTTCACCATGTAAGCCAGGATGGTATCGATCTCCTGACCTCGTGATTCGCCTGCCTCAGCCTCCCAAAGTGCTGGGATTATAGGCGTGAGCCACCGCACCGGCCCAAAATGCTTTTTCCTTTAATGGTCTCTATCTCTAGCTTATACTGTCCTCTCGTGCCCACCCCTATGAAAACAAGGACTTCTTATTCACTACTTTGAGTCTCTAGTCCTAAAACACATATTCAGTTCTCAATTATTTTTTTAAAGGATTGAATTCAATGAATCTCTGATATAAAACCCAACTAAATACAAGAGACTTTGGTTAAAATAAGAACAACTTTCAAATACATAAAAACATAAAAATCATGCCTTTTCTTAATTTTTTTTTCTGGTCTACACACTAAATACATCCTTACTAAAATAGTCACGAAGCCATCTTTGTGTGGGTTTATTTGAGAGAATATTTTGATTAGGTGGTCATTAGTTACAGCCAAAAATATGTCTAAATTTGGCATTTTAAGTTAAAGAACTCATAAAATAAACCAAAGACGTTTCAGTATTTTGTATTTCATTCCTCATTTTCCGCTTATAAGCATATCACCTCAATTTCCTTGAGTAATTAACCACAAAACACACTCTTAGGAAGAAGTGTGATTTGACTTTCAGAATTCAAACTGGACATATGAAACTGTCCATCAACTGGGCAGTGCCCCTTCTGTGACACCAAGGGTAGACCGTCATTAGCCATACACTGTGTAATCCAGGTATATGATTTCCTTTCCTTCTTTTAAAAAAGATACAAAACAACAATTTATAGAGGCACATCTTCATTGCCAGTCAGAAATGTAATGTCTATAGACTCTTTAAGAAATAAAAGCATGAGATAATAAAACTGTTTTCATATTACCAAATCATCCCCTTGACATTTGTCAGTCACAAATGACAGCCAAAATTAAAGTCAATATAATATTTTATGAAAAAAATGATGTGCAAGTAATTTATACTGTTTTTAATTCCTGAATGTTTTAGTCCATACAATTATAACAATCATTTAAAAAAACTAACTGCTCCAAGTAAATTTTAAAGTTACTAGAATAAATGACCAGAAATTTTATTTAGAAAACAAAAAAACTATTTTTTAAAAAAACTATTTCCTTGCCGGAATAAAATGTCTGTGAATTCAATTTTATGTGAAAAATTCTTACAGGTACACGAGTAAGTAGTTTCAAGCCAGATTCTGAACTGTCTTTTTAATCAGTATATTTGTCTTTTTAATTGGTATATTTGTAAGAATATAGTTTTGCTGGTGACATTGTTTTCTGAATTGTTTTGTAGAGAGCCATGTAACTACTGTGGGTAAGCCAATTTTATCTCTGACTTCAGTAGCATATTAGTGACTGATTGGGCTGAATAAGCATACAGGAGTAAATTGGAACGTGCTGCTAAGTCACACTACTATGGTAATAAGGGAGGAGAGCACCCCTCATATCATCTTATGCCCAATTTCTGCCTCCAAAGAAAGAAGTAAAAACTAAAAGGCAGAAATGAAATCCACAGGCAGACAGCCCGGTGCCGCACCCTGGGCCTGGTAGTTAAAGATCCACCCCTGACCTAATCTGGTTATGTTATCTATAGATTACAGACATTGTATAGAAATGCACTGTGAAAATCCCTATCCTGTTTTGTTCTGATCTAATTACCGGTGCATGCAGCCCCCTGTCACATAACCCCTGCTTGCTCAATCAATCATGACCCCCTCAGCGCACCCTCCTTAGAGTCGTGAGCCCTTGAAAGGGACAGGAATTGCTCAGTCGGGGAGCTCGGCTTTTGAGACAGGAGTCTTGCTGATGCCCCCGGCCGAATAAACGCCTTCCTTCTTTAACTCAGTGTCTGAGGAGTTTTGTATGCGGTTCGTCCTGCTGCAGTAAGAGACTGAAACTGAAAGTTAATTCTTCCAATTCTATTACTTTCTCATGCCATTGAGGAGACTCTAAAATATTTTTTCACAATAAATAGTATTTTATTTAATAATAGGTCTTTGTGAATTTCCCAATTTTAAGTAGAATTATATATCTGCAATATTTTCTATTGAAACATGACTTTGAAAAAATCAATATAACTCTTGCTGTCATGTTATTTGGCTAGAGCAGGAGAAATAAATTATTATTGTAGAAATGAAATACAGCATGTTTCTGGCATTTCTTTTAAAGAAAAAATGGCTATTAATTTTGCCCCAGAACATGTATCAATGTACAATATATCACTTAAAAAGAATTTATGCATGTAAACGTGCCTATTACTTTATTGTTGAGTTTCTGTTACTACAATTTCTATGTTGCTAAACACACCAAATTAATTCATTACTAAATTATTATTTTTATGAATAAATATCAAAATTATTGTTTGGTGATAAAATGTCTATTCAGATGTTTTGAATCTTAATAGATAAAAATATTAGTAGATAAGTTTTAATCTGCAAGTTTTATATAGTATCATCACATCACATAAATAACAATTCTTTATTTGTAGAACTAAGCACAGATAAACAATCATAGATATACCCAAAAGATTTTTAAGATTTTTAAAAATGATAGTTTTTTTCTTTTTATTAGGAAGCATAAATATTAAAGAGTCTAATTGAGGCTTCTGTTTTAGAGTGAATATATAACCTTGTCTTTGAGTACTTGGAAACTAATAAGATTATCCAACAAAATATCTGTTCTGTCTGTATCTTTACTGTGCGATATGACTGTCTTGTAAAAATACCTTAATATGGTGGTTGCTCAAAAAAAAAAAGAGAATTACCTTATGATCCGACAGTTTTATTCCTAGGTGTATCCAAAATGATTGAAAGCAGTGTCTCAAAGAGATATTTGTACATTCATATTGTCTCAAAGAGATATTTGTACATTCATGTTTATAGCAACATTATTCACAATAGTCAAAATGTAGAAGCAGCCTGCCTTGAGCTGAACTGTATCCCATGCAAAATTTGGAGGTTGGAATCCTAACCTCCAATGGTACTGCATTCAGAGGTAGGGTTTTTAAAGAAGTAATTAAGGTTAAATGAGGTTTTAGGGAAAGGCCATAATCCAATAAGACTGGGGTCCTTATAAGAACAGCAAGACATACCAGAAGCATGCAACCACAGAAAAAAGGCCATGTGAGGACACAGCGAGAAAGCAGCTTTATCTACAAGCCAAAGAGAAAGGTCTTAGAAGAATATAACCTTAACAGCACCTTGATCTTGGATTTCCGGCCTCCAAGACTGAGGAATACATTTCTGTTGTTAAAGCTACCCAGTTGATAGTATTTTGTTATAGCTACTCTGACTAACACACAACCCAAATGTCCACTGGTGGATGAGCAGATAGACATAATGGAGTATATGCACACAATGGAATATTACTTAACCTTACAAAGGAAGGAAATTCTGAAACATTCTACAAAATGGATCAACCTTGAGGAAATTGGGGTTAGTGAAATAAGCCGGAAACAAAAAACAAATACTGTATGATTCCACTTACATGACTTATCTGAAGTAGCCAAACTCATAGAAACAGAAAGTAGAATGAGTTACCACGGGTTTGTGGAAGGGGGAAATGGAGAGTTGTTTAATGGGTATAGAGTTTCAGTTTTGCAAGATGAAAATGTTCTGGAGATCACACAACAATGTGAATGTATTGAACACTGCTGAACTACATGCTTCAAAATGGCTAAGGTGGTAAATTTTATGTTACATATATTTGCCACAAAGTGTCAAACAAACAAAAGTCACCACTCACTTTATTAAAATGATCAGGCTACTTAAAGATAAGTCTTTAAAATATTATTAACTTTTGCTTTTGAAACGTAAAAGTAAAATTATAATTTCAATATTAGGAGTAAAAAACACTTTGGGTAAAAATGTAAGGAATTACAGGGAGTCTACCTTGTTAAAAAGTTCAAAGGGAAAAACAACATGAATAGTAATTGTAAGTAATCCAAAATTGTTGCAAATAAATAAGGCAGGCATCAGTGAATCTAAATGTGTTCGCTACTAAAGCATTCTTTTTAATTTCTTCTGTCATGTTTTATAGCTGCTATATGTAAGAAGCAACATTTTAAAAAGTTATTTTCTAGTTATTATAGCCACATAAATAGTAAACCAAACATATAACTAGGACAAAGTAATTAACATTTCAGTTGGTGCTCCATATTTGCAGATTCCTCACCAGCAGATTCAACCAACCCGGATCAAAATATTCAATAAATAAATAAAAATACAACAGTAAAAAAATACAAACTTAAAAAGCAATACAGGAAAACAGCTATTTGCATAGCATTACCTTGAATTAGGTATCATAAGCAATCTACAGATATTCAAAGTGTATGGGGGGATGTGCATACAGTGTATGCAAATACCATGCCATTTTATATAAGGGACTTAGCATCCTTGAATTTTGGTATCTGCAGGGGTCCTGGAACCCTTCCTCTGAAGATATCAAAAGACCACTATACTGCAATGTTTTAATTATACTAATATAAAACTCCTAGTGGACTTTATGAAACATTGAAAATACATCCTTTGAAGATCTGTAGTTTGGAATTTTGGGTACATATAAAGGAAAGATGAAATTTAATTTCAAAGAATGGTGGTTCTTAAATGTTAGGGTGCGTTGGTATTATCTGGAAAGCCTGTAAAAGCACAGATTACTGGGTGAATCTCCTTAATTTCTGTTTCAGTAGGTTTGAAGTGGGGTCTGAAACACTGTATTTTTAAGAATTTTTCAAGCGGTATTGATGTTTCTGGTCTAGGGACCACATTTTTATAGCCACTATTATAGAAAATAGAAAGGGCTATTAAGGGGTACACCTTCAGTTGTGGAAATTAGAGCATGTCTTATAAAACTAAAATACTATGATTCTTGGACCTTTGTTAAATTCACCAAAATAATTAAGTTTATATTTACAAATGACTTAGTAACTTTACTGACATTTTGTACAAATTAAATGATTCCCAAATGATCATAGCAAAGCAGGTCTTTAAAAAGTATTTAATAAATGTACCCTTTAGTAGATTTTGTCTTATCTTAATCACCCTCTTTTAACTGTGTGAATATAACTACAAAAGAATCAGATCATCACCATTATTTACAGAGTGAATATCCTGCATCTATGTTTGATGTACCAGATTTCAGCTATCATACTCTTATTCTGATTTTGCTTTTATTCATATGTTTTATAGTACTTTCATGTCTTGTGTAGAGGGAAGGAATATTGTCTTCGATCACATTGCCTCTGCTTCGCAGCCACTTACTACTCCTTCTGATTGCTAAGTGCCTCTGAAGAATGACCTATAGTAATTGCACACTTTCTCTTGGCAAAGCTCTGTCTGCTTCCTTTAAGGAAAGAACACACTGCTGTAAGTTATGAATCAGGCTTGCAAAATGTAAGTTCTGGCAACAGGCTTCCAAAAACCTACATCCTGTTTTATATCATCTGAGCTTTATTTCATGCCATTATTCTGAGGACATACCCATGTATCATTTTCTCAAAAGAAGGGCTTTGGTAGCCTAGTATTGAATCTTTTTTCAATTTTATATTTCTGGAACTAAAATTAATTAACTGAAAATCTAGCAAGAGCACAGCAGATATCTCAACATGTCGAAGCGTTGAATAATATAATTTAATAGAACCATAGAAATCCTGAGTCTTTTTTTATTTATATAGGCGAAGAAATGGAAGGTCTGCTATATTTAGCGTCTACAAAGTTGCAAAGATGGCATCTGTATATAGGAAAAGAAAAAAAGAGACATTAGCATCCCAATCCAATGATATTTACCAAAAAGCAATACATTCTGGTGTGGCAGAGGAGAACAAGGAAAGCCATGATAGCCCAGAGATATGGATATTCCTCAGAAATATGAAGGTAAATAGAAATAAGGGTACATAGTTCTGGGTCAGAACTGTGTTCTTTGCATTCATCTTAACAAGGCTTGGTAATCAGAGCTCAGATGTTTGCCGAGTAAGATATCATTATTAATGACCTTCAAGAAAGCATTTTTTAGAAGTTGGGCTTGAAAGCACAAGTAGAACATCTGTTATTGCAAAACTAGAGAGATAATTTTTCCTTTGGATATAGCAAAGATACATAAATATTTTAAAGTTATAATTTTGAGTTTCCCAATATTATATCTAATGAGTGAAGAAAGATTATCATATTTTAACTAGATAAATAAGCTTAAGTATATATACAGTTTATCATCAACCTACATTCTACCATCCACTCAATATGTAAAGTCATAGAGGAGAACAACTGAAAGACAAGTTAGAAATCATCTGATTTAAAGACTATCCACCAAACTTTATTACTAAAAAATATGTGGTCCAAATGATTAAGGGAAGTTATAGTAACAAATTGTTTGTGAGTTTTGGTGCTCCCCTTTCCTTTTATACTTAGAATTCACCCATTTTTCCAACCCAAACTACCCAGAGTACTATAAAATACATATTGTAATTTGATAAATTGTTTTTGTTAAATTTTAAGTTTTGTGAGTAGAATGTGTTATAATGTTTTCATAAATTGGCCAGAAAGAATGTCATTAAACTAAGCTGCTTCAGCATTAGTAGCCATATATTGCGGTTCCACTCCCTTTAGGAATGCTTTTTAAAAAGTGCATGGGGAGAAGGGACTGACTACCTATGTGAGTAGTTTACTGATTTAGCAAAGATTTATGTTCTTTATGAAACATTTATGTTCTTTATGAAAGCTAGGTATATAGGTGTATAAAAAAGCAGACAAAGTTTACATCTCAAAAAGAAAATGTTGGTTTTAGTAGAGAAAGATAAATTATAAACAAGTAAGATGACATGAAAAATGTCAAAGGCTAATATAATGTGATAGTTATTTCATGGAAAATATAGGTTATCACTACCAAATATCTAAAATCAAAACTATCTGAAATGTAAAAGATATATAGAAACCCAAATTTTTGTACCCTCCTGGCATGAGTAGAACTACTGTGGAAAACTGGCAGTGTCAACAATTCTGAATATATAAATATTAGATATTCTATGACCCAAAATCTTGTCTATAGGTATATTCAATTGAAATATGTGTGTGTATATTCCACCCAAAGACAGATACGTAAATAAGAATATTCAGAGCAACATAACTCGAACACTACAAACAACTCTCATGTAAATCAACAACAAAATGGATAAATAAATTTTGATATATTAATTTACACAGTGGTATGCCATACAGTATGAAGATGAGCAAACTAATACTACGCACAAAAGAAATTACTCTCATAACCATGCTGTTGGGCACTGGGAACCAGGAAAATATTTACATTCTTTGATTCTAACTATGTGCTTTTAAAATAGTCAATACTGTTTCAACATTTTTGAAATTAAAATATTGGTCATTTTTGACAATAAGATTGTAGTGCTTGAGAGGAGAAAATATCAACGATGTATTGCTGCATAACAAGTCACCACAAGCTTAGTGGCTTAAAAAAAAAAAACATGTATTTAATATATCACAGTTTCTGTGCGTCAGGTGTCCAGACAGGTTTTGCTGGGAACTCCACAACAGGGCCTCATCAAGCTGCAGTTAAGATGTCTATTGCAGTCAAGATGTCTCCTGGGGCTAGGTGGGGTGGCTCATGCCTGTAATCCCAGCACTTTGGGATGCCAAGGAAGGAGGATCACTTGAGCCTAGGAGTTCAAGATCATCCTGGGCAATATAGCAAGACCCCAGCTCTATACAAAATTTTAAAATGAAAAAAAAAAAAAAGAAGATGTCTACTGGCCTTTCTCGTCTGTTGGATCAACTGCATAAATGTCTACTCCCAAGATCCCTTCAGTTGGCAGAATTCACTACCTTATTGTTAGAGGACTGAGGCCCTCAGTTTGTAGACTACCTGCAGCTCCTGGCATGTGGACATTTCCATAGACAAGTTACGACGATGCCCACTTGCTTTATCAAGGTCAATAGAAGAGTGAGAAAAACTAAGAGTCTTTCATAAAACAATGTAATCTCAGGAGTGACACCTGATTACTTTAGCCATATAACGTAATGCAATTATGAGAGTCATATCCTATCACCTTTGTCATATTCTACTGGGTATAAGCAAGGTAAATGTCTCACTTCCTCTCAAAGGGAGAGGGAATAGGGAATGATGTTCACACCATCATGTGTGAAACAACAAACAGATCATTTGGTATCCCTTTAGAGTCTGTCTGCTATAATGTTAATGTTCTATTTCTTGATATTTTATTTTCCATTATTTTCTATAAACATAAATATAAGATATTGCAGTTATTTCAAAACAGATAAGCAGATTTTCTGTTTTGTTGATAATAGCTTTATTGAAATGTACTTTGCATATTTTTCAGTTGTGCAACTGTCATTGCAATTTTAGAATATTTTCATCACTCCCCTTGACCAAAAAAAAAAAAAAAAAAAGTCCATACCCACTAGCAGTCACTGTTTCTTCTTCTACTCCAGCCTTATGCAACCAATGATCTATTTTCCATCTCTACAGGTTGCCTATTCTGAAATTTTCTTATAAATAACATTGTGAAACGTCTTTCGTGATTTGCTTCTTTCATTTAGCATTTTGTGAAGACTTATCCGTGCTGTAGGATATATCATTATGTCAATCTTTTTATAGCTGAATAATATTTTATTAGCTATGTTTATATAAAATATTTGTTTATTCATCAGTTTGGGGTGTTTCTACTTTTTAGCTATTGTCAATATTGCCACTATGACCATTTGTGTACAAGTTTTTGTGTGGATATACGTTTTGAATCTTTTGAGTATGTACCTAAACTTCTGGGTCGTATGATAACTATGTTTAAGCTTCCAAGGAATTCTCAGACTGCTTTCAAAGCAACAGCATCATTTTGCATTCCCACCAGGAGTGTATGAGAGTTCCAACTTTCCCATATCCTTACCAACACTTGTTATTATCTGTCTTTTTTGTCATAGACATCCTAGTGGATGTGACGTGGTATTTCACTGTAGTTTTCATTTGCTTTACCCTGAGGGCTGACTACTTTAAAATACATACACACACACACATATATATACATATACATATATATACATATACATTTCATCTACATTGAAAATATTATTTCATTGTAGATGGTTCTCAGGGGTAGGTAAAAAAAAAAAATCTTGTCTGGGAAAAAGTGGAGAAAGTGGAACATCTTGTTGTTGTTCATTTTATTGGTTTGGTCAGAAATTGTGAAAGGGGAGTCTTCCATCCTTAACTGTGCTTTGACCTCAGTGCTTTACTTCTTTTCTCCATCTGTGGCAGAGTTGATTCTTCATATCTTTCTCAACGTCCATTTCAGCAGTTGATGAAGCTTTTTGAAGAAAAATTAGTTCTATTTTTAATCATTTTATCAAAAATATTTGCTCTGTGAAAGATTTCTTATCTCTATGATATATTTTTGCTTTATTTGAGGTAGTGTTAATGAGGGAGGAAAGGGTCAACTGAATATGAAGATATGAGAATGAAATCAAAGAGTGGGAAAGCTAACACATGTGACGTGTGCCTTCTGGACATCAATAATATTATTGTGGCCATAAACAAAGCAGCTACACTTTATGAGGGAAGAGGTGGATCACTCTCTTTTTTTTTTCTTAATGCTGGATTTTATTTATTTGCACTTTACATGAAAATGAAATTTTCGAAAAGCAACATAAATATGTCTATATTTGTTTAATGACATGATTGCCTTAGTACCTATGTAAGAATTATTTTGAGATGGTTATCATGATCTGCATTTCTTAATATTTCTTTTTGATCTATTGTAAGTAATAATGTAAATGTGTAATTATGGGCATGTTTAATATGTATAATTTCCTTAGTAGTCTTTAAAATTAGTTTTAAGATCTTAGAAGTGTTATGTATTTAAGTAAACTTTTTAAATTGTCACAAAAATATATAAACAACTCACTGGGAACTTGTAGGTTCTTTTGAAATTGACTTTATGACTATCTTAAAGAAGACAGGTTATTTACCTAGTTTGGTAAGCAATGATATGAAACCACAATAGCAACTAAGAAAGGAGAATCTCCTGCATGCCAGTGTAGTAATAGTCATTGTGAAGGAAAGTTTTAACTTAAAGAATTAGTAAATATTCTTTACATGAAACTTAGCTGTCTGCTATGAAATTATACAGTGGCCAGTGCCATTTCTGGGTTCTACATTTCTACTTTAGAGAAAACAGCACTATCTTATATGAATGTCATATCATCATGAACTCCTGAGCCAATTTTGGTGAATGCTTTTACAAGACCCTTTTCTTTTTGGGAGTTAGGACTATTAGTAAACGACAAATTGTTCTTTTTTTCATATTCTCAGACAACTTCCCCCAAGCCATTTCCCATATTTTAATTCTCCACTGAAGCTTGAATACTTAGTATCTGTAATGCCATGGTGAAGGATTTGTACTGCTCAAGCACTTCCTAGACGTGAAGCAAGATAAAAATCACACTAATTCTCATTACCAAAAATGAAGATGGCTAATGGGGTACAGCAGTAGATGTTTGGATATGAGGGTAAATCTTTGTTCAGTTAGGTATTAGTATTTCAGGGCTGAGTCAACAACTCCAAAAGTTATAAAATTCTAACTATCCTCCAGAAGAATTTTGCTTAGAAGTATGATTATATCTCATAACAGTCATTAACAGTGTTTATAAAACTGATAGATCTAGAAACATTTATCTTTCTACAAGTATTTACTAAGCACCTTGTTTGTACCAGGCTCCATTTAAAATGGCACTATAAATGCAGGGATAATAAAAGAGATAATGTTTATACCCTAACGTAGTTTCTTAGAAAAAAGAACAGTTAAATCATAAATAAAAATCGAAGAAATATGCAATAACATATGCAACAAATAAAAGAAAACAGAGTTTTTTGTTAGAAAGTTCCTGATGGCTATGTAAGAGTTGAGGGAAGATTTTTTTGAGAGAGAAATTAGAAATCTGGCATTGAAAAAAATGCTGGAATGACAAGAAGAACAAATGTGGAAAGACATTATAATGGCTTAGATGAGGATGGCAACAGTATAGATAGAAAAAAAAACTACTATAAATTTTGTTTTATTAAAAAGCTCTTGTCATTATTGAGTGATTAGATGACACTTTGGAGGTTCAGGTTTTGTTGGCTGATTTATATAAACCTCATTTTTTTTTGTAAACCTCTGTGTAAAAGTTAGTACTTTGGAATGTGTAATTATTCTCTCTGTCAGAATAATTATTCGTACCTTTTGAAGTAAGGCAAATTTGTCTGAGACACCTTCCATTGTCATAAAAATAGTGAAAACCACCTGAGGATTGTTTTGGGAAATGTAATTAGTTCACTTTTTATGTTGTATTTATTAAATGTCCCAGTCTTAGTAAAGTTTCACGCTAACCTGTATATTTTTACCACATGGAACTAGTACCCCAGGGATTAGAGTTTTGCACTTATTGGACATTAGCCAGTTATCCTAACATTGCTTAGCCTTATAAACCCTGTTCAGACTGGTTTGAACATCTCACTGTTCCCCTCATTAATTAATGAGTGGAAAAAATTCCTTGACTCCTGTTTATTTCGTATTGAAGTGTGGGACTCATTATCTTTTTAAAAATTATATGTTAGCATGTAAGGCATTTATCTCAAGATTGGTGGCTATGGTTAGCAATGTCCACAGCTCTGTTTCTTGCAGATCTGGATGTAAAAGAGAGCAGAGAACTTCTTGAATCTAATGATTATTCCAGCATACCCACAGAAAATTTTGATGCTTGCCTCTGTCTTTGTTTTCATCCCAATTGTAGCTGATTTCATGAGTCATCCTCTTTACCCAAAAGACACCTTACAGATCTTTCAACCCCCAAACTATTAATAAACTCTTCTACTTTCTTCAGCTACCAGCTCACATAGTAACCAACTGGACCCACCATTCTGACATACCATTTTGGAAATTTTAATGCCTTTTATCCTAATTTCTGATAATGCATACTTACCCTTCAGTGTCTTAGTTTACACTGCAAGTCTACCTGTTTCTAAACCTCAGAAAGACTTAACAAGACTTTAAATATGTTTTCCAGATTAGTGACTCTTTTTTAAGCCCCTTCTGTTGTTTTCCTTCCCTATTGGTTTACATGACCTGAGGAAGTATCTGAACTTCTCTCTCAGCATCACTGTCATTCCCTTCTCTTCTGTCTTTACCTAATACCAATGCCCAGTGTCCTAACTCTGCAAAAATGCTGTCTACACTTTTTTTTTACTGCTCTCTAAAGGAAGATAAGCCCTAGTTAAAAAAACAAAAGAAACTCATGCAACCATTCAAAATTTAAATAAGCTCCATATATCTGTTGATCAAGTTTTTAAAATATCCTTTAATTTATAGCTTCACCCTTCATTTATCTTTTAATTGGTCTTTTGTTGTTGTTGTTGAATGATTTCATGAAATGTGTTTAGTGGGCTATTTGTCCTCTAGAGTTTCCCATAGCCTTTTTGTCTATTCTTTTTCCTTCCTGGACTTATTCCTATGCTGTGATGAACCACAGTGTTTACCAACACTATAGGAGTGATTTTGTTGAGTTGATAAAAATATTAGCTAAATTAGGTGAGTATCAAAATATAATTGACTGAACAGCATACTGTAGTATAAGCAATTAATAATTCATTTACAAAATGTAATTGAAATAATGTTTTTAAAAGGATTATGTTAGTTTTTTTAATGTGACTTTCCCCTTGCAGTTTAGAAGATTTTACATTGGAATAAAAATACGTACCCTTTGCTTCAGCTTGATTCTAGCATTATGCTGCAAAGTAGCTGTGTTAAAGCTCTTGTTATGTCTGAGAATTTTCTTGCTTTGCTTTCCATTAAGAAGCTTTTGACATGCACAAATTTGTTTTATAATGATTTCATTCTGTCACATTATATAATATTCTCATTTAATAAATATTCATTGAGCATATAACTCTCAGGAGGCATTGTTCTGAATCCTGGGCATAGAAAATTTAACCCCTTCTCTAAAGATGATAATTTTTTTTCTCCCAAAGTTATGGGGAAAAAGCTAACAATATTTTACTTTTTGTTGGGTGTACATTATAGTGATGAGAGAGTCCATTAACAAACCGACACATATGTGTAAAGTGGTTATAAGAAAATAAAACAGGACAAGAGGACTGAGAGGGACAGGGATATACAAGTTACAGATGGAATTTTCAGGGAATGACTGCTATTTGTAGCAATTTCATAATCCTGACACAATTTATTTTTAAAAATCTCAACATTAGCACAAGATGTGCAAATAGTTAGGGTCCCTACATAGTAATGAAAAATATCATAACCAGAAATTTTAAGGTATAACCCTTTTCCAAAGCAACACCAGGCATTCTTTAATAATGTGCTATTATATACAGTTATTGTACTAAAATTCATTGGGTACCTTTAATGATCCAGGGACTGTCATTGATGTTGGAGGTACAGAGGAAAATTATATAGACCTTGAATGTAAGAAGCTCAAGGACTAAAATGACCAGAGCTTCACAGACTTAGCATTGTATACCTCAACATCCAAAGGCCTACTGAATCATCATCTTCAGGAAATGAGTTAAATTTTCTAAATTTATAAATATTATTTTTTGGAGTCAGTTGAGAATAAGTGAATAGGGGAGTAAATTTAATAAAAATTAGAAATTAGTAAATTTCTAATTCAACATCCACCAACACAATTTCACCATTGTTTATCATTTGTTTCTCTCTGGCTACCATAAGACATTTTTCCCCTTTCTTCTGCTCTTAAAAAATACTCTTGTGGTTCTGAGGTCACTAGGATGCCATATTCTGAAGCTGCCAACTGCAGTTGTATAGGCAGGTTTTCCAGGTGTAGGCATGACAACCACTGTGGCTTTGAAGTTGGGTTGGCCTCTCATCTGTGATTTTTGAGCCATACTCCATTTCTACTTTCATTCTTTGTTTGTTGTTATGTTTTGTTTTCTTTTTTCCTAGGAAATATTGACTATTATAGCTATTTTATTTCTGTTGCTTTAGAGCTGTTTCTACTTATAATTCTTCTACAAATATGAGGGAAAATGTCACCCTATGATGCACAAATCTTAATCCCCAGAACCTGTGAATATGTTAGGTTACATGGCAAACGGAAATTCTATTTACAGGTTGTGGATAGAATTAAGTTTGCTGGTTAGCTGACATTAATATAGGGAGAGCATACTGGATTATCGAGATGGGCCCAATATAATCGCAATGGCCCTTAAGTGCAAAAGAGATAGAAGAGTCCATGTCAGAGTGATTTGAAGTGTGAAATGCTTGAATGGTTATTGCTGGATTTGGAGATGGGAAGGAGCTAGAGCCATGGAATGGGGCTGGCCTCTAGAAGCTGGAAAAGGTGAAAAAGCAGATTCTCTGCTAGAACCTTCAGAATGGAACACAACTCTACAGACACCCTAATTTTATACTGGTGAGATACATTTTGAACTTCTGAGCTCTAGAGATGTCAGATAATGAATTTGCTGTATCTTAAGCTACTAAATTTTGTGATGTGTAAAATTGTTACAGCAGCAAATAGGAAACCAGTATATTCACCAAGGTTTCAAGGGTCTCAGTTCTGTGAGACAGTCTTCATTATAAAAAAATTTTGCAATAATTTTTGTATTAGATACCATGGTCCCACAGGCTCCCAGGCTTCACAGGTTCACGACCTTTCTAGAACTTTCTAAATGTCTATATACTGACTTTATGTACAGCTCAGACTGTGTGATATCTCCATTATAAAGTCTACCTAATACTGATTAAGGTATGAGTAAGAACATGCCCAGTAAAATGTTTCCACACAGGTGTCAGGTTTTACAATTGGCCATGTTATGTAGTACCAGAGCAAAAATTTCAGCCAAAAGGTATGTTGATATCAAACAAACAAACAAACAAACAAAAAACAACTATGTAGAGTTACGGAGAAGGGTGAGGCTAAATCACCACTGGAAGGGTTTAATTCTTAGTGAAACCAGTAAATAATAATTTATATACTGCGCTTTTAAACTTTTTAAAAAAAATTATGGTAAAATAGACATGAATTATTCCATCTTTTACAGGTAAGAAATCTGAGAACTGAAGAATTATTCTTAAAAGTGGTTCCTGTCTTTCTGTTTGTTTTTCAATTTGTGCTTATTCTGTTTCAGAACCTTAATCACAGATGGAGGGAGGTACATGAAATGAAACAGAAAATGAAAAATGGCTCTAAACTCAGAGGTTAAACCTGATGGGAGTCAAACCTCTGGGGCAAGGTTTTTGACACCAGAGCTTCTTATACTGATGAAGTGAAACAAAGAAAAGCTTTTTTATCTTGGAGAAATTATCCCTTCTCTAGACATCTTGAAACCATAAATGCTAGGTCTTAAAAGTTCTGGCTACACTTTAAAAATTCTCTTCAATAATGGATTGAGTGCAGTGAGAAGTAAACTGAAGACTAAAGACTTGCATTTCAATCATGGCTCTGTCCTTAACTTCAACAGGAGCTATCAATTAGTTATTTACTCCACTTGCATCTCAAATTTCTCTCTAGGGGTGGGTTAGTCTTCTGAAAAGGACACAAGTAGCCTGTGTCCTTTATAGAGAATAGCAGTAACTTAGAGATAAATTCCATGAAGTCTGACTGGGGAGATGTTTTCCGAGTCCTTGTCCTCTGCATGAGAATCTTGGACATGTGTGATCTCTCATCCTTGGAGATTGCTCACTGATATTTAAATCTTGCCAATCAAAATACACATTGTATTTCTTCCAGAACTCTAGATTTGGGGAAACAGAGACATCATTGCAGGAAATGACACATGTATATTATTGTGCACAAATTTATCTTAGTAATTTGACGTTTTCTGTTATATTTTGGCTTTGCAATGGGCCAAGAAAAGCTGCTATATTTTCTCCTAGGTACAATGCCTATGTCATATGATGGCTTATTTGGGCAATAAGGAAAAATAAGCTATACTTTTCCCCAGGAGAATAACTGTTAAACTACATTTAACATGTATTTAATTCATTTATATTTCCCCACAAAATCACGATCTTTAAAAATAAAACAAGATAAAGTAACATTTTATTAACTGTCAAACAATCATTTCTTGATAATAACACAATGGTTTAAGTATTTATTCTACTTTATGAAAAACTTTGAAATATTCTTTTTTGGGAAATTTTCATTTTCTGAGTTCCTGTGGGTACCACACTACACCCTGGCTGCTTGGAGTCAAAAGTGCTGTGTACACATGTTTTCTGTTATTGACTCCACTTGCCTTATCTAAGCTCATCTGTGACTAAATCTTGGTAATTATAAAAAGGGCTTTAGTTCACTGTAACTTCTACTTTTTTGCATCATCTTTGTTCAAGAGAAAACAATCTTTCTGAAAATTTTTCTTTTTGTAATCAGAGCAGAGAGAAAAATACATGAAAGAGTTTGCGTTAGTTTTCTAGGGCTGTCATAACAAAATACCACTGACTTGCTTAAAGAACAGAAATTATTTTTCTCCCCATTCTGGAGGCTAAAAGACTGAGATCAAAGTGTTTGCAAGATAAATTCTTCTATAGCCTCTCCCCTTGGTATGCTGATGGCCATTTCTTCTTGTATCTTCACATCATCTTCCTTCTGTATGTATCTGTGTTCTAATCTTTTCTTTTATAAGGATACCAGTTAGTGGATTAGGGCCCACCCCACTGACCTTATTTAATCTTTATTATCTCTTTAAAGGCCTTATCTTCAAATACAGTCACGTTTTTAACTACTTGGGGTTAGGACTTCAACATATGAATTTTGGTGGGGGACACAATTTAGCTTATAGCAGAGGTATTTTACAATAGGAATTTGACATTTAGTTATTGTAGTGGTTAATACTGAGTGTCAACTTGATTGGATTGAAGGGTGCAAAGTATTGATCCTGGCTGGGTCTATGAGGGTGTTGCCAAAGAAGATTAACATTTGAGTTAGTGAGCTGGGAAAGGCAGACCCACCCTTAATCTGGGTGGGCACCATCTAATCAGCTGTCTGCATGGCTAGAATATGAAGCAAGCAGAAAACAAACAAAACAACAACAACAACAAAAACATGAAAAGACTAGACTAGCCTAGCCTCTCGGCCTACATCTTTCTCTCATGCTGGATGCTTCCTGCCCTTGAACATTAGACTCCACGTTCTTCAGTTTTGGGACTTGAACTGGTTTCCCTTGCTCTTCAGCTTTCAGATGGCCTATTGTGGGACCTTGTGATTGTGCCAGTTAATACTTAATAAGCATATATATATATATATCCTATTAGTTTTGTCCTTCTAGAGAAGGATGACTAATACAGTTTTCCAGTAAGGATTTTTTTTTTTTCTGAACTCTTCTCACTCTCTAGATTCTTAGTCTCTGAAGTTTAGAATAAGCATAAAAATTTGATTTATATTGACTACATTGTAGACAACTTAGCATGCTCCCCAGTCTACCCTGCTCTATTTTTTGTTCATTTTTGTTAATAGGAATATTTTTTCCTCCAGTGTGATTTCAAATTTGTGTTCAAAAATATTTGGGAATAAATATATATGTAAATGAATTATTCAATTAAAAAAAGAATTCTATAAAAGAGTGAGTTTTTTTTTGTTTTGTTTTTTGTTTTGTTTTGTTTTGTTTTTTTTTAGGTAATGCATTTTTAGAGTGGACAATCCTACAATTTAAGTGGATAGACTACCACTGTGAGTGATAGGGTACGGGGGTAGGCAACAGTATCTGGCCCAAAATTTAGAGTGATCTACACAAAAATGAATGTGGTTAGTGATTATCATAAACTTCCAAGTTTTTATTATAAACTAGGCAGATATCTTTATTTGTTAAAATACATTTTAAGATACAACAATGAAAACTAATATATTTCTAGAAAACGCTTTTGGAAGAGCAATAAAAATCGTATGATATAC
Source organism: Pongo abelii (assembly GCF_028885655.2). Taxonomy (NCBI): domain Eukaryota; kingdom Metazoa; phylum Chordata; class Mammalia; order Primates; family Hominidae; genus Pongo; species Pongo abelii. Next base: position 87,513,838 of record NC_071996.2, read on the forward strand.
TGAATAATCATTACAAAATAAATTGTATTATTTTAAAATTTTTGTCTCTATTAGACCAGAAGGTAGTTCTACAGAGCTACAGGGTCAGGTTATGTAATGGATGCACTTAAATTTGGAAATGAGTCTCTTTTTGTCTCAGTCACTTTTCTCTGTCACTTCTGTTGTTTTGCCTTTATGGTTTTCTGTTTTATCTATGAATGGAAAACCTTAATACATCAGCTTCTCTGGTTTCTCCTGTAAGCCTACAATTTTAGCATCTCTTTAATCTCTGGCAGAGCCACGTCTTCCACAGTGCCCTTTCCATAGCACATCTAAGCTCTGGAAGTTGTTGTATCTCACTGATTGCTCCACTTGTAGCTCATTAATAGATGACATCACTACTGTGCCTCCTTTGTTTAGGCATGAAGGTATCCTTGTTTGAATTAGAGAAAGTGGTTTGTCAATTTCTGATAAAACAGGCTCATTCTTCGGAAGTATTGCATTGACATAAAATAATTTTAAGACAATCACCACATTTAGATTGAATAAAATGTTAAATGCTTCATTATTGCCAGAATAATGCCATTTTGTTTCTTGTTTTCTTTCTAAATATTGTTTACTAGTGAATTTATTATCATGAAAACATCCAGTTTGGTTATCAGAAAGCTTCTACTAAACAGATTCACAGAGAAACACAAATGAAAAGGTGCTCATGAATCACTGTGCTTCATGTTTTAGGTGGGGCTCAATACAACTTTGGTAAGGTGAACCATGTTATCTTTTAAGGATAGAAGACAATCTTCAACTGATGGCTCTAAGATAACTATTCCAGGAGAGTATTGTGTTTCAAACTTCTTCAGCAGCAAGACATTTTTGCTGCATTAAATCTCATATAGCTAGATGTATATTTATCTATCTATTAATACCTGTCATCCCGTATTTATAGAAATATGTATTACATACTACATATTACTATATTAATAATGTAAGTGTGGGGTTATTCTTGTTGGAGGTCTGATGGCATACGCTTTATTCTTCATTTTCTTTGCAATCTCTCAAAAGCTTTTGTTGATTTGTTTTTATATACCTACAGCAGTAGGAAATAGGCTTTACTTTAAGTAACTGAAACTGCTGGAACTACTTGTAAAAGTATCCAGTGTCCCAAGATAGTAGCAGACAGGTTGTTATTTTAAGTTTGCAATTGGACAAAACTGTAGAGTAGGACAAATTTTCCCAGTACTTCAGTTGTCTTTGTGTGTGTGTGTGAAACTATTGTGTTTTGCTATAAATTTTGTTCTCCTGAGGCAAGGGTTGCAGCTGATTTCTCTCTGAAATGTTGAACTTATTTCACTTCTTAACTCATCACATGTAACAAATACATGCTTAAATATGATTCATCCCAGGAATATAAGCATTGTAAAAACAGCAATGCCATAAGTCCTAAGAAAGGAAAATTTAAGACCTCCATCAATGGTGGATAAACTTGGACTTAGGAGTTAGGTGGAAGCTGACCCAGTGCCTCCAAAATCAGGTCGCTCGAGAGACAAGCTTCCCTACCTATTGATCCCCTTAGCCTTGGCTGTCTCCCCACATTTGTTACCTTAATTATATGCATATTACATATGTAAAAGTTTGTTCTCACATAAACATTTCTATTGCTCATAAAAATCCATGTGGCATTGAGCTAGTATCCCTACAAGGTTGCTATCTTAGGGTTTCCATCCCAGTGAATAAAAACTCCTGGGTATCTACAAATGGCCTACCTTCCTTATCCCCCTACTCACCCATTGCTTATCTAAGTTCATCAGGAACGTAATTTATTGCCCAGTAATATGCCATAAAATAATTTATATGTAAATCTGCATAAATTAATAGTAATTTATTTTAAAAATTAAGAGCATTTCAAGTCTAAATACTGTGTGATTAAGTGTGCTTAAGTGCAATTGATGTAATGAAGTACTAATGAAATCCAACCACACGTTTGGATAGTGTAATAATGTGCCATGAATAACTGTAATTTTTTATCTGTTAAAACCACTCTTATCATCGCACCACTGGTTTTCATGATATTGTGGAGGTGTAATAGTTATTAATATTTTTAAGTTTTAAAATGAAGACAGTCTATTTTACTTTAAGTTCTATGTTAACTTTTGTATGGCCTTGCTACATAGAAGCCATTCACCAGAAACTATGAAAATCCAATTCAAGTCTGGCTAAGATTAGTAAGAACAAGAAGGTTGCAAAAGACATATATAAATAAATAGGTAGGCATATACATATAAATGTATATGTGTGTATGCATATACAAGCACATTTGTATACCTTCTGATGTATTAAACATAGATACCACACATAAAATACATATATATGCATATATAAATGCATACATATATACCTGTACACATTGATTATACTGGAATTACAAAAACAGAAGTCAGTAGAATCAGCTGGGGCAATTCAACTTTTCTTAAGATCGTATCCTTATATCACTGAAGTGAGATACTTTATGTTAGATGCAGGCAGCAGAATCTGGGGCAGAAATGATCAATACTTGTTATATTGGGATATACCTGAGGTCAGAGGTAGATCTAGCTGAAGTCAGAGGTGTCTCAAATTCCCAGTGTATGAAAATCAGTAAAAATATGGAACTGGAAAGTCAAAAAATCCATGCAAAAGTACATCATGCAATTCCAAAGAAAATCCTAACTCTAAAGGCAATAAAAGACATAATTCTTTTAAAAGTTTACATTTAGCTTTATATATTGCTTATTTTTTCTTACACATCCTTTCTAGTCAGTAAATACTAGGAGAAGAATGGTGAGCTTGTTTTTCGTTGGAATTCTCAAGCTAATCAATAAGTTCTCTTGTTCAGGTTCTTGTGTTCTTCTGTTTTTTCGGCTATTAAAAAAATCGAAACATTTTGTAAGCAATTCCCTAGTAACTTTTTTTATATTTTGTAAGACAAAGGATATGAACTACAGTGAAAACTGGAAACTCACTTTGGACTAGTCATTTTGAATGTATGCTTAACATTTTAAACATTTTTGTGACTAAATCTTTATAATAGTACCATTAAAGAAATAAATTATTTCCCCATTCGCATAAATTTTAAAAATCTGTTTAATTTAGTTCAGAGCCTGAAATTAGAAGGGCCAGGCTTTGGAATGCAGATTAATAGAAGTCCCGAGTCATCGCTCTTTCTCCTAATTCCTTTTGATTGTGATATTTTTACTAGCCCACTAGAACATAATAAATTAGCAGGAATGTCCTAAAGAGCAATTGTTTCCTCTTTCATTATTGTTTAAAAATAAATAACATTGATTACTTTACTATAAAATTCTTATTGATGAACTTTTAACATGAATATAATTTTAATTCCCAATCTTACTGTAATTCCTAGTGTATTTCTTTAGATTAAGTAACTTTATTTTTAGAAATTTGATTTACAGAAAAATTGTAATGATGGTAGAGAGTTTGCAAATATCTCACAGCAAATTTCTGCTGTTATTTAACTTTAATATAGTCCATCTAAGTACAATTAAAAAACTAATATTAATACACTTATTTTTTTATTCATAAGGTACTTGTGCTTATTTGTTCCACCATATATGTGTAATGGTTGGGGTTGGGCTTCTAGTATACCCTTCACCCAAATATTGATCGTTGTACCCAATAGGTAATTTTTCAACTCTCACCTCTCTTACTCTATTCTCTTCTGGAATCCCCAGAGGTTATTCTCTTCATCTTTATGTTCGTTCTTACACTTTGTATAGCTCTCGCTAATAAATTAGAACATTCAATGTTTGATATTCTGCTTCTCTGCCACACTTTCTTTATCCAGTCAACTGATAGAAGCTTAGGTTGGTTTCATGACTTTACTATTGTAAAGAGTGCTGCAGTAATCATATAACTGCAGGTGTCTCTTTTATATAATGGATTCTTTTCCTTTGGGTAGGTATCTAGTAGTGGGACTGCTATATTGAATAGTAGTACTATTTTTAGTTTGAGATACCTCCATATTGTTTTCCATAGAGGTTGAACTACTTTGCATTGTTACCAACAGTGTCTGAGCATTCCTCTTTGTCTGCATACCCACCAACATCTGTTGTTTTTTGACTTTTTAATAAAAGCCATCTGGCTGGCGTAATATATCTCATTGTGGTTTTAATTTGCATTTCTCTGATGATTAGTGATGTTAAGCATTTCTTTTTGTGTTTCGTTGGCCACTTGTATTTCTTCTTTTGAGAGATATCTGTTCATGTCCTTTATCCAGTTTTTAAGTTTTTTGGTGCCTTTCTCATTGACTTCTTTTAGTTCCTTGTAGTTTTTGTATATTTGACCTTTATTGGAGACATAATTTGTAAATATTTTCTCCTATTCTGTAGGTTGTCTGTTTATTATTTCTTTTGCTGTTTTTTTTTTTACTTTAATTAAGTCCCATTTGTCTATATTTGTTTTTGTTACATTTGCTTTTGAGGTCTTTGTCATAAATTATTTGCCTAGGCAAATGTCAAGGAGAGCTTTTTCTTAGGTTTTATTTTAACATTTTTATGGCTTCATGTCCTAGGTTTAGGCCTTTAATCCTTCTTGAGTTAATTTTTGTACATAATGAGAGATAGGACAGTTTCATTCTCCTGCATGTGGCTAGCTAATTTTCCCAATACCATTTATTGAATACGGTGTCATTTTCCCATTGTTTATTTTTGTCAAACTTATCCAAGATCAGTTTGTTTTAGGTATGTGGTTTTATTTCTGGGTTATCTACTTTGTTCCAATGATCTATGTGTCTATTTTTGTACCAGTACCATGCTGTTTTTGTTACTATAGCCTTATAATATAATTTGAAGTTAAACAATGTGATACCTCCAGCTTTGTTCTTTTTGCTTTGGAATGCTGTAGCTGGTCTGGCTTCTTTTCAGTTTTATATGAACTTTAGGATATTTTTTTCAACTCTAAAAAAATGATGCTGGCAATTTGATAAAAATTGTGTTGAATCTAGATTACTTTGGGTGGAATGGTAATTTGAACAATATTGATTATTTAAATCCATGAGCACGAGACGATTTTGCATTTGTTGGTGTTGTCTACAGTTTCTTTCATCAGTGTTTTGTAGTTCTTGTAGGTATTGTTCACTTCCTTTGTTAAATACATTCATTAGTATTTTATTTTTTGTATAACTCTTGTAAATGGGATTGAGTTCTTGATTTGGTGGTCAGCATGAATGTTATTGGTGTGTACAAATGCTATTAATGTTTGTACACTGATTTTGTATCTTGTGACTTTACTGAAGTCAATAATCAGGTGTAAGAGTCTTTAGAGTAGTCTTTAGAGTTTTCTAGTATAAGATTATGTAATCAGTGAACTGAGATAATTTCACTTCCTATTTTCCAATTTGGATGCATTTAATGTTTTCTTCTATCTGATTGTTCTGGCTAAGACTTCTCTTACTATGTTGAGTAGGAGTAGTGAGAGCAGACATCCTTGTTTTGTCTCAGTTCCTGGGAGAAATACTTTCATCTTTTCCTCGTTCAGCATGATATTGGCTGTGGGTTTGTCATAGAGATGGTTGTTATTATTTTGAAGTATATTCTATTTATGTCCTAGTTTGTTGAAGGTTTTTAGCATGAAGTGATGGTGGATGTTATCGAATGGTTTTTGTGCATCAACTGAGCTGATCACACGGTTTTTGTACTTAGTTCTGTTAATTTGGTGGATCATGATTATTGTTTTGTGAATAGTGAAACAGATATCTTTGCATTCCTGGAATAAGCCCACTTGATCATGGTTAATTATTTTTTGACATGCTGTTGGAACTGGTTTGCTAGCATTTTGTTGATTTTTGCATCTGTGTTCATCAGTGATATTGTAGTTTTCTCTCTTTGTTGTGTTTTTGCCTGATTCTTGTATAAGGATGACACCTAATTCGTAGAATGAGTTAAAGAAAGATGTTTTCTCCTTGATTTTTTGGAATAATTTCAGTAAGATTGATACCAGCTCTTCTTTGTGGGTCTAGTAAACTTTGGATGTGAATCTTTCTGGTCCTAGGCTTTGTTGTTGTTGTTGTTGTTAATTTTTATGACTCATTCAATTTCATTACTTGCTATTGATCTGTTCAATGTTTCTATTTGTTTCTGATTCAGTCTCGGGAGGTTGTATATTTCCAAGAATTTATTCATTTCCTCTATGTTTTCTAGTTTGTGTGCACAGAGGTGTTCATAGTAATCTCTGATGATCTTTTGCATTTCTCTGGTAACAGTTGTGATATTACCTTTATTATTTCTGATTATACTTATTTGAATCTTCTCTTATAACAGTGTAGCTACTAGTCTGTGATTTTTGTTTATCCTTTCAAGAAACCAACTTTTAGTTTCATTGATTCTTTGTATCTTTATTTAATCTGTTTCATTCATTTCTGCTCTGATCTTTTTTATTTCTTTTCTTCTGCTAGCTTTGGGGTTGGTTTTCTGTTGTTTTTCTAGTTCCTTGAGTTACAATGTTAGGTTGTTAATTTGAGATTTTTGTATCTTTTTGACATAGATATTTAATGCTATAAATTTTCCTCTCACACTTCTTTTGCTGTATCCCAAAGGTTTTGATACATTATATCTCTATTTTCATTCTTTTAAAATATTTTTTATTTCTGCCTTTATTTCATTGTTTACTCCAAAGTTGTTAAGAAGCAACATGTTTATTTTCCATGTACTTGTGTAGATTTGAGAGTTCTCCTTGGTATTGATTTTTAACTTTATTCCACTGTGCTCTGAGAAAATACTTGGTACAATTTCATGTGTTTTTTTTTGTTTTTTTTTTTTTTGAGACTTGCCTTATGGCCAATCATATGGTCAATTTTGGAGAATGTTCTTTGCAAATATGAGAATAATGTATATTCTGTAATTGTTTGAGTATTATGTTCTGTAGATGTCTATTAGGTCCATTTGGTCTATATCCAGTTTAAGTCCAGGGGTTTTTGGTGATTTTCTGCCTCTGTCTCTATTGATGTCATTGGGATGTTGAGGTCCCCCAGTATTATTTTATTACTATCAATCTGTTTTCTTAGATCTAGCAGTATTTGTTTTATGGATCCAGGTTCTCCAGTAGTGGATGCATATATATTTAGGACAGCTAAATGTTCTTGTTGTATTCAAACCTTTATTCTTCTTATTATTTGTTTATTATTTATTTATTTATTTTTGAGATGGAGTCTCACTCTGTTGCCCAGGCTGGAGTGCAGTGGAGCAATCTCGGCTCACTGCAAGCTCCCCCTCCTAGGTTCACGCCATTCTCCTGCCTCAGCCTCCAGAGCAGCTGGGACTACAGGCGCCCGCCACAACGCCCAGCTAATTTTTTGTATTTTTAGTAGAGACAGGGTTTCACCATGTTAGCCAGGATGGTCTCGATCTCCTGACCTTGTGATCCACCCACCTCGGCCTCCAAAGTGCTGGGATTATAGGTGTGAGCCACTGCGCCCGGCCTCAAACCTTTATTATTATATAATGCCCTTCTTTGTCTTTTCTCAGTGTTGTTGATATAAAGTCTGTTTTATCTGATATAAGAATGGCTATTCCTGCTCACTTTTGTTTTCTGTTTGCATGATATATCTTTCTCTACCCTTTTACTTTGAGTCTGAATGTATCTTTAGCCAGTAGGTGGGTCTCTTGTGGACAGCAGGTGGTTGTCTTTTATTTTTTTTTTATCCGATTTTCCACTCTGTATCTTTTTATTGGGAAATTTAGGCTATGTGCATCAAGGTTAAAATTGATACGTGAGATTTTGTTACTGATGTAGTGTTGTTGGCTAGTTGTTTTGAAGTTTTGATTGTTGCTTTATAGGATCTGTGAGCTTTGTATTTCTATTTCCTTTGCTGATGGTGAGTATCAGCCTTTCATTTCTGTATTTGAAAATCCTTTGATTGTAGGATCAGTGTAGTGGTGACAACTCTTAGTGAATGCTTGTTTGGGAAAATACTTTATTTCTCCTTCATTTATGAAGTTTAGTTTGGCAGGATATAAGCTTCTTGGCTAGTATTTTTTCTTAAAAGAGGCTAATAATAAGCTCCCAATATCTTGTCCCTTGATTTGTTTATTTTTTTTTATTTTTAACAGAGTTTATTTTTGGAGCAGTTTTAGGTTCACAGCAAAATTGAAAGTACAGTCTCCATATATCCCCTACTTCCCCCAACCTCACCCCCAACACACACACTCTATCAACATTCCAAACCAGTGTTACATTTATTACAATCAATCAACATATGCTAACACATCATTATAAACAAAGTCCATAGTTTACATTAGATTTCACTGTTGGTGTTTCATATTCTATGAGTTTTGACAAATATATTAATGACATGTATCCACTGTAATAGTATCACATAGAATAGTTTAACAGCCCTGAAAAATCATCTCTTTCCCCAAACCCTGGCAGCCACTGATATTTTTCCTTATCTTCATGATTTTGCTTTTTCCAGAATGCTATATAGTTGGAATCATACAATACGTAGCCTTTTCAGATACAATACGTAGCCTTTTCAGATGTACGTATCATACAATACGTAGCCAATCTGAAATAAATATTTTATTTAATATTTATTTATTAATTTATAAATAAATTTATTTAATTAATTAATTTATAAATAAATTTATTTAATTAATTAATTTATAAATAAATTTATTTAATTAATTAATTTATTTAAATTAATAAAATTTCAATAATTAAATTAATTAATTAATTAAAATAAATTTAATTAATTTATTTATTTATTTAATATTAATAAATAATTTATTTAATTATTTTAATTATTTATTAAATAATTAAATAAAATTATTTAACATTTCATTAAAATAATATTTAATGAAATATTATTTCATTAAATAATATGTATTTTAGGTTCCTAAATGTCTTTTCATCACTTGATAACTCATTTCCTCTTAGTGCTGATTAAGATTCCATTGTCTAAATGTACCACAGTTTATTTATTTATTCACCTACTGAAGGATATACTTCCAAGTTTTGGCAATTATGAATAAAGCCGCTATAAACATTTGGGTGCAAGCTTTTGTATGGGCTTAAGCTTTTGGTTCATTTGAGTGGATACCCAGGAATGCAACTGCTGTATCATATGGTAAGAGTATGTTTAGTTTTGTAAGAAACCACTGAACTGTTTCTTCAATCGTGGCTGTATCATCTTTCATTTCCATCAGCAATGAATGAGAGTTCCTGATGCCCCACATCATTGTAAGAATTTGGTGTTGTCAATGTTTTGGACTTTTGCCATTCTAATAGATGTGTAGCAGTATGTTTTTCTAGTCTATAATTCCATAAAGACATATGATGTCGAGTATCTTTTCAGATCCTTTTTTGCCATCTGTGTATCTTCTTTTGTGAGGTGCCTGTTCAGATCTTTTGCCCATTTCTTCATTAGTTTGATCATTTTTTCATTGAGTTCTAAAAGTTCTTTGTATATCTTGAATATATTCTCTTGAATGTCTTTATCTGGTATATCCTTTGCAAATGTTTTCTCCTAGTCTATGGTTTAACCTCTCATTCTGTTGACAATGTTTTTCACAGAACTAAAATTTAATTTCAATGAAGTCCAGTTCATCAATTATTTCTTTACTGGATCTAAAGTCATCAACTTGCACAAGATCATCTAGATTTTCTCCTATGTTATCTTCTAGGAGTTTTTGTTTCTTTTTTTTTAATTTCAACTTTTATTTTAGATACAGGTGGTTCATGTTCAGGTTTGTTACATGGGAATATTACATGATACTGAGGTTTGTAGTATGGATCCCGTCACCCAGGTAGTGAGCATAGTACCCAATAGGTAGTTTTTAACCCAGCCCTCCCTCCTTCCCACCACACCCTAGCAGTCCACAGTGTCTGTTGTTCCCCAATTTATGTACATATGTGCTTATTGTTTATCCCATGTATAAGTGAGAACATGTAGTATTTGGTTTTCTGTTTCTGCATTAGTTTCTTAGGATTGTGACTTCCAGCTCCATCCATGGTGCTGCAAAGAACATGGTTTCCTTCTTTTTTGTGGCTGCATAGTATTCCATGGTGTATATGTACCACGTTTTCCTTATCCAACCTACCATTGGTGGGCACCTGGGTTGATTCCATGTCTTTGCTATTGTGAATAGCACAGCAATGAGCACATGAGTACATGTGTCTTTTTGGTAGAATGATGTACTTTCCTTTGGATATATACCTGGAAATGAGATTGCTGAGTCAAACAGAAGCTCTGTTGTAAGTTCTTTGAGAAACCTCCAAAGTGCTTTCCACAGAGATTGGCTTAATTTACATTTCCACCCACAGTGTATAAGTGTTGCCTTTCCTCTGCAACCTCTCCAGCATCTGTTGTTTTGACTATTTAATGATAGCCACTCTGACTGGTGTGAGATGGTATCTCATTGTGGTTTTGATTTTCATTTATCTGATGATTAGTAATGTTGAACAATTTTTCATATGACTGTTGGCCACTTGTATGTCTATTTTTTTTATTTCCATAGGTTATTGGGGAACAAGTGGTGTTTGGTTACATGAGTAAGATCTTTAATGCCAATTTATAAGATTTTGGTGCACTCATAACCAGAGCATTATACACTACACCCAATTTGTAGTCTCTTCTTCCTCACCACCTTCCCACTCTTTCTCTCTGAGTCTCCAAAATCCCTTCTGTCATTCTTATGCCTTTGCATCCTCATAGCTGAGCTCCCACTTATGAGTGAGAACATACAATGTTTGGTTTTCCATTCCTGAGTTACTTCACTTAGAATAATGGTTTCCATTCTTATCCAATTGGCTGCAAATGCCGTTAATTCATTCCTTTCTATGGCTGAGTAGTATTCCATCATATACATATGCCACAGTTTCTTTATCCACTCATTGATTGATGGGCATTTGGGCTGGCTCCACATTTTTGCTATTGTGAATTGTGCTGCTATAAACATGTGTGTGCAAGTATCTTTTTAAAATAATTACTTCTTTTCCTCTGGTTAGATACCCAGTAGTGGGATTGCTGTGTCAAATGGTAGTTCTATTTTTAGTTCTTTAAGGAATCTCCACACTGTTTTCCATAGTGGTTGTACTACTTTCCATTCCCACTAGCAGTGTAGAAGTGTTCCCTTTTCACTGCATCCACGCCAACATCTAATTTTTTAATTTTTTTTTATTATGGCCATCCTTACTGGAGTTAGGTGATATTGCATTGTTATTTTGATTTGCATTTCCCTGATCACTACTGATGTTGAGCATTTTTTCATACATTTGTTGGCCATTTGTATATCTTGTTTTGATAATTGTCTGTTCATGTCCTTAGCCCACTTTTTGATGGTATTGTTTCTCTTTTTTCTTGCTAATTTGTTTGAGTTCATTGTAGATTCTGGATACTAGTCCTTTGTCAGATGTATAGATTTTGAATATTTCTCCCAGTCTGTGAGTTGTCTGTTTACTGACTTCCTTTTGCCTTAAATCTCACAGGACCTATAGAACAAAAATAAAATTTAAAGAAAGGCAAAAACCTAAGGTATACAGGCAACAAATAGCATGATGAATGTAATGGTACCTCACATTTCAGTACTAATGTTGAATGTAAGTGGCCTAAATGTTCTGCATAAAAGATACAAAATTGCAGAATAGACAAGAATTTACCAACCAACTATCCATTGCCTTCGAGACACATCTAACAAATAAGGACGCATATAAACTTAAGGTAAAGGGGTGGAAAAAGAAATTCCATGCAAATGGACAACAAAAGTGAGCAGGCCTTTCTAACAGGGAAATATCACAATCCTAAATATATATGCACCTAACACACTGGAGTTCCCAAATTTATCAAACAATTGCTAATAGACCTAAGAAGTGAGACAGACAGCAACACAATAATAGTGGGGGACTTCAGTACTCCACTGACAGCCCTAGACAGGTTGTCAAGACAGAAAGTCAACCAAGAGGCAATGGATTTAAACTATACCTTGGAACAAATGGATTTACAGATATTTACAGAACATCCTATCCAACAACCACAGAATACACATTCTATTCAACAGTGCATGGAACTTTCTCCAGGATAGACCATACTTTAGGCCACAAAATGAGCCTAAATAAATTATAGAAATTTGAAATTGTATCAAGCACTCTCCCAGACCACAGTGGAATAAAACTGGAAATCAACTTCAAAACAAACATTCAAAACCATGCAAATACATGGAAATTAAATAATCTGCTCCTGAATAAGCACTGAGTCAAAAACAAAATCAAGGTGGAAATTAAAAAATTATTTGAACCAAATGGCAATAGTGACACAACCTAGCAAAACCTCTGCAATACAACAAAGGCGGTGCTAAGAGGAAAGTTGATACACCTAAATGCTTACATCAAAAAGTCTGAAAGAGTACAAACAGACAATCTAAGGTCACACCTCAAGGAACTAGAGAAAAAAAGAACAAATCAAACCCAAACCCAGCAGAAGAAAGGAAATAACCAGGATCAGAGCAGAAATAAACGAAACTGAAACAAAAAAATAGATACAAAAGATAAATGAAACAAAAAGCTGGTTCTTTGAAAAGATAAATAAAATTGATAGACCTTTATCAAGTTTAACCAAGAAAAGAAGAGAGAAAATCCAAATAACCTCACTAAGAAATGAAACAGGATATATTACAACTAACACTGCTGAAATAAAAAAGACCATTCAAGGCTACTATGAACACCTTTATGTGCACAAACTAGAAAACCTAGAAGAGATGGATAAATTTCTGGAAAGATACAACCCTCCTAGCTTAAATCAGGAATAATTAGATGCCCTGAACAGACCAATAACAATCAGAGAGATTGAAATGGTTATTAAAAAATTACCATGTCGAATGCTTTTTTTTTACATCTATTGAGATGATCGTGTGATTTGTTTTTAATTCTGTTTATGTGGTGTATCACATTTATTGACTCGCATATGTTAAACCATCCCTGCATCACTGGTATGAAACCCACTTGATCATGTTGGATTATCTTTTTGATATGTTGTTGGATTCGATTAGCTAGTATTGTGTTAAGGATTTTAGCATCTATGTTCATCAAGGCTATTGGTCTGTAGTTTTCTTTTTCAGTTATGTCCTTTCCTGGTTTTGGTATTAAGGTGGTACTGGCTTCATAAAATGATTTAGGGAGGATTCCTTATTTCTCTATCTTGTGGAATAGTGTCAATAGGATTAGTACCAATTCTTTGAATGGCTGGTAGGATTCTGCTGTGAATCTGTCTGGTCCTAGAATTTTGTTGTTGTTGTTGGTAATTTTTCAATTACCATTTCAATCTTGTTGCTTGTTATTGGTCTGTTCAGGTTATCCAGTTCTTCCTGATTTAAGCTAGGAGGACTGTATTTTTCCAAGAATTTATCCATCTCTTCTAGGTTTTCTAGTTTATGTGCATGAAAGTGTTCATAGTGGCCTTGAATGATCTTTTTATTTCATTAGTGTCAAAGAACAAACTTTTTGTTTCATTTATCTTTTGTATCTTTTTTGTTATTGTTTCAGTTTCATTTATTTCTGCTCTGATCTTGGTTATTTCCTTCCGTCTGCTGTTTGGGTTTGGTTTGGGTTTGGTTTCTTCTTGTTTCTCTAGTTCCTCAAGTTGTGTCCTTAGAATGTCAGTTTGTGCTCTTTCAGTCTTTTTGATGTAGGCGTTTAGGACTATGAACTTTCCCCTTAGCATCGTCTTTGCTGTATCCCAGAGGTTGGGGTAGGTTATGTCATTACTGTTGTTAAATTTGAAGAATTCTTTAATTTCTATCTTGATTTTGCTTTTGACCCAATGCTTATTCAGGAGCAGGTTATTTAATTTCCATGTACTTGCATGGTTTTGAATATTTTTTTGAGGGGTTGATTTCCAGCTTTATTCCACTGTGGTCTGAAGAGTGCTTGATATAATTTCAATTTTCTTTAATTGAGGCTTGCTTTATGGCCTATCATATGGTCTATCTTGAAGAGAGTTCCATGCACTGTTGAATAGAATGTGTACTCTGCAGTTGTTGGATTAAATGTTCTGTATATGTCTGATGAGTTCATTTGTTCCAAGGTATAGTTTAAATCAATTGTTTCTTTGTTGACTTTTTGTCTTCATGACCTGCCTAGTGCCGTCAGTGGAGTATTGAAGTTCCTCACTATTATTGTGTTGCTGTCTATCTTATTTCTTAGGTCTATTAGTAATTGTTTTATAAATTTAGGAGCTCCAGAGTTAGATGCATATATGTTTAAGATTGTGTTATTTTCCTGTTGGAGAAGGCCTTTTACCATTGTATATTGTCCTTCTTTGTCTCTTTTAACCACTGTTGCTTTAAAGTTTGTTTTGTCTGATATAAAGAATAGCTACTCCTGCTTGCTTTTGTTGTCCATTTGCATGAAATGCCTTTTTTCTTCCCTTTACTTTAAGTTTATATGAGTCTTTGTGTGTTAGGTGAGTCTCCTGATGGCAGCAGAGAGTTGGTTTGTGAGTTCTTTTCCATTCTGCAGTCCTGCATCTTTTAAGTGGAGCATTTAGGCCATTTACACTCAACATTAGTATTGAAATGTGAGGTACCATTCCATTCATCGTGGTATTTGTTGCCTGTTACATACAATGTTAATATTGAGATGTGAGGTACTGTTGCATTCATCATGCTATTTGTTTCCTGTGTACCTTGGATTTTTTGTTTTTTGTTTTTGCATTTTTACTTATATTTTTGTGTTATAGATCCTCTGTGATTTATGCTTTAAAGAGTTTCTGTTTTGATGTGCTTCCAGGATGTGTTTCAAGATTTAGAACTTCTTTTAGCAGTTCTTATAGATGTGGCTTGGTAGTGGTGACTTATCTCAGCATTTGTTTGTCTGAAAAAGACTGTATCTTTCTTTCATATATAATGCTTAGTTTCAGTGTATACAAAATTCATGGCTGATGTGTGTGTGTGTGTGTGTGTGTGTGTGAAGATAGGGCCAATCCCTTCTCGCTTGTAAGGTTTCTGCTGAGAAATCTGCTTTTAATCTGTTAGTCTTTCCTTTATAGGTTACCTGGTTCTTTTGTCTGACAGCTCTTAAGATTCTTTCCTTCATCTTAACTTTAGATAACCTGATAACAATGTGCCCAGGTGATGATATTTTTGCAATGAATCTCCCAGGTGTTCTTTGTGCTTTTTTTAAATTTTGATATCTAGGTCTCTAGCAAGGCCAGAGATATTTTCCTCAATTATTCCCCCAAATATGTTTTCCAAACTTTTAGATTTTTCTTCTTTTTCAGGAACACCAATTATTCATAAGTTTGGTCATTTAACATAATCCCAAACTTCTTGGAGGCTTTGTTCATGTTTTCTTATTTTTTTCTTTATCTTTGTTGGATTGGGTTAATTTGAATACTTGTCTTTGAGCTCTGAATTTCTTTCTTTACTTGTTCAATTCTATTGCTGAGATTTTCCAGAGCAGTTTGCATTTCTATAAGTGTTTCCAATGTTTCCTGAAGTTTTGATTGTTTTTTCTTTATGCTATTTCCTTGAATGTTTCTCCCTTCACTTCTTGTATTATATTTTGGTTTTCCTTGCATTGGGCTTCACCTTTCTCTGGTTCCTTCCTGATTAGCTAAATAACTAACCTCCCGAATTCTTTGTCAGATAAATCAGGGATTTCCTCTTGGTTTGGATCCATTGCTGGTGAACTAGCGTGATTTTTGGAGGGTGTTAAAAAGTCTTGTTTTGTCATATTTCCAGAGTTGGTATTTTGGTTCCTTCTCATTTAAGTAAGCTGTGTCAGAGGGAAGGTCTAGGGTTGAAGAATCTAGTTCAGATCTTTTTGTCCCACAGGGTGTTCCCTTGATGTTGTAGTCTCCTCCTTTTCCTGTGTATATGGCTTCTTGTGAACCAAGCTGCAGTGATTGCTGTCTCTGTTCTGGGTCTAGCCACTCAGCAAGTCTATCTGGTACTGCGGGCTGTCAGCACAGAGTCCTGTGATATGAATCATCTATAGGTATCTCAGCCATGGATACCAGCACAGTATTTGGTGTGTCTCCCAGGTCCTGGAGGAGCACTCTAGAGGGTCTGTGGGTCCTTTGGAGATTGCTGGTTTGTTCTTGCATCAATATGGAGCTAAAATTCATGATGCCAGCCGCCACTCACTGCTGTCTGTCCCAGTCAGAGCTGCAATCCAGTTCTGCCTCTCATCCGCCATGATGATTCCTGATACACCAATTGATTTTTTTTAATGTCAAACTAGCCTTGCATACTCATATAAGCCCCACTTAGTCGTGGTGTATTATATTATTTTACATATTGTATTCTATGTTTTGAAGTTTTTTTGCATTATGTACGTGAAATATATTGAGCTATAGTTTTCCTTCCTTATCATACTGTAATCTGGATTTGGCATTAGAGTAATGATGGTTAAGAAGGCATTAGCAAGTATCTTCTACTTCTTATTTTTTTTTTTTTTTGAAACAAGGTTTCACTCCTGTTGCCCAAGCTGCAGTGAAGTAGTGCAATCACAGCTCACTGTAACCTCCACCTCCCTGGGCTCAGATGATCCTTTCACTTCAAACTATCAAGTAGCTGGAACCATAGGCACACACCATTATGCCTGGCTACTATTTTTATTTATTTTTTTCTTTTTTTGTATGTGTAGAGATAAGGTTTTGCCATGTTGCGCCAGGCTGGTCTCAAACTCCTGAGCTGAAGCCATCTGCCTGCCTCAGGCTCCCAAAGTGCTGGGATTACAGGCATGAGCCACTGCAGTTAGCCAGCAATTGTTTTCTATGCTTTTGCTTTTTGGAAGAGATTATGATTACTATCAATTGCCTTAAGTGTGGGGAGAATTTGCGAGTGAAATCCATGTGGTCCTGATGCTTTTTTTTTGTGAAAGTTATTAATTATTATGTACATGATCTATTTTTTTCTTTTGTGTGAGTTTTGGTAGTTTGTGTCTTTCAAGGTATTGTTGTATCTAAGTTATCAGATAAGGGCATAGAAATATTCATAATATCACTTATTATCTTGTTAAAAGTGATGTGATTACTAGTGATGACATCTCAGTCACTTCTCATATATGTAACTTGTGTCTTTTGTCCTTTTTTCTTGGTTTAACTGGGTTAAATTTATGAATTTTCTTGCTCTTCATAAAACTAGATTTTCATGTTCTTATTTTCTCTATTGTTTTCCCTCTTTCAGGAAGTCTTGCTGAAATTCTCATTGAAGTATTTTTTAAATATTATTATTATGATTGCTTTTCTTCTGCCTTATTTGGGGTTAAATTGTTCTTTTTAGTTACTTTAATTGTTGAAGCTTAGATTATTGATTTTATTTACTTTTCTAATATATGCATTCAATACTATATATTTACTCAAAGAACTGCTTTAGTCATATCTCCCACATTAAGTTGCATTTTCATTTTTATTTCAGAATATTTTTAAAATATCTCGACTTTTTCTTTGATCTGTGTGTTTCTTAGAAGTATTTTTTTGATCTTCAAATACTTATAGATTTTCTAGCTATCTCTTAATTTCTAGTTTACTTTTGTTTTAGTTTGAAAATATTGTACAATTTTTTTATTTTTTAGAGTTCGTAATCTAAATTTTTAACTAGTCTGAGTCCCTCATCCAATAATACCATACTCTTCACATGTAGTGTTGATACGTTATAAAAAAGCATACCTAATTTTTCACTCCTATCACTTGTGATATTGCTAGAGTTCATTTTATTTATTTATAAACTATATAACCACCCAATGTATAGTCAATTTACTTTAATCAGTCAGTTATCAATTAAGAATAAGAGAAATAAAATATATCTTTTATATTTATTCTTTATTAGATGCATTTTTTAAATGTAGATCTGAGTTTCTGAACTGTGTCATTGTCATTTTTATTCTCCTTGAATAATTCTTTAATATTTCCTGCAGTACAAGTCTATTGGTGATGACTTTCATCAGTTTTTATATTGTTGAGAATGTTTGTTTCTCCTTCTCTTTTGAAGGGTAAGTTTGCCTGACATAGAACTCTAGGATTCTGTTTGTTTCAACACGTTAAATATTTCACTTCAGTCTTCTTTAATGCCTTATTTCTGCTGACAATTGTCTACAATTCATATTCTTGTTGTTTAATCGGTATTGTGTTTCATCTTTTGACTTTTTTGTGTTTTTATATTTCTTCAACTTGAATATAATAAACGCTTAAGTGTAGAAGTTTTGCTATTTATCCTGCTTGGTGTTCTCTGAATTTCTGTATCTGAGATTTGATATCTGTCAAAATTTTGGAAAATTCTTGGCCATAATTACTTGTAGTATTTCTTCCGTTCTTTTCTTTCTTTATTCTCTGTCTGGATTTCCAATTAACATAAGTTAACACCATTTAAAATAGTCTCACAATTTTTCAATGTTCTGTTCTATTTTTGTCATTCTTTTTCTTTTTGCTATTTCATTTGGTGTCTATTAACATATCTTCAAGCACACTGATTCTTTCCTGGGATATTTCTGATCTACTGATGATCTTTCCAAAGACATTCTTCATTTCCGTAACAGCATTCATGACTTCATGCATTTCCTTTTGATTCTTAGAGTTTTTACGTTTCTGCTTACATAAACCATATGCTTTGCATGTTATTTTTTTTCTCTTTGATTACATTAACAACGTAATAGCTATTTTAAATTCCTGTTTGGTAATTCCAAAATCTGTATAGCATAAATAATAGTATACTTCTGATGCTTGCTTTATCTCTTCAGAGTGTAGATTTTCTTGCCTTTTTGTCTGCATTGTAATTTCTTACTGAAATCTGGGCATCATGTTAGGAGTGATGGAAATGGGGAAATAGGCCTTTAGTGTGAGGTTTTATGTTAATCTTGCTAGGAGTTGGGCTGTGTTTTTTTTTTTTTTTTTTTTTTTTTTTGCATTTCCTCAAAGTTCTTTTTTTTTTTTTTTTTTTTTTTTTTTTTATTTTATTTTTTTTTTCTTTTATTATTATTATTATTATACTTTAGGTTTTATGGTACATGTGCACAATGTGCAGGTAAGTTACATATGTATACATGTGCCATGCTGGTGCGCTGCACCCACCAACTCGTCATCTAGCATTAGGTATATCTCCCAGTGCTATCCCTCCCCCCTCCCCCCACCCCACAACAGTCCCCAGAGTGTGATGTTCCCCTTCCTGTGTCCATGTGTTCTCATTGTTTAATTCCCACCTATGAGTGAGAATATGCGGTGTTTGGTTTTTTGTTCTTGCGATAGTTTACTGAGAATGATGATTTCCAATTGGTGGGACTGTAAACTAGTTCAACCCTTGTGGAAGTCAGTGTGGCGATTCCTCAGGGATCTAGAACTAGAAATTCCATTCGACCCAGCCATCCCATTACTGGGTATATACCCAAAGGACTATAAATCATGCTGCTATAAAGACACATGCACACGTATGTTTATTGCCGCATTATTCACAATAGCAAAGACTTGGAACCAACCCAAATGTCCAACAATGATAGACTGGATTAAGAAAATGTGGCACATATACACCATGGAATACTATGCAGCCATAAAAAATGATGAGTTCACGTCCTTTGTAGGGCTGTGTTTAACACTTGCTGTAGCTGTAGGTGTCAGAGGCTTCAAATGTCTAGCACCCTGTTGTCCGGGGGCTTGCTTGACAACCACTCATTAGGTAGAAGCTGAATATTGTAGCTCTTTAAGCTGTAATCCACTTTTATTATTCAAGAGACCTGTTGTCATGGTAGTAAGGTGCCGAAGAAAGGGTACCTTCCACAATCCTGTGATTAAATCTTAGCCTTGCATTGGCCTTTGTCCCTACTATGTGAATTTCACAAGTTTTGCTTCACCTTCTCCCGCTCATCTCACTTAGGAGAGACATGAAAGTTACAGAGGGTTGGACTTGGGCAAAGGTTGTCTATCCAAGTAAAGTTAGGCTCTGCTTAAGTCTTTTTCACTGGAAAGTAAACCTTTGTTATGTAGAATGCCCTTCAGAGTTTAAAAGCACTTCAGAGTTTTTCTGGGCCCTTTATTGGAGAATATGGTTGTGTCCTTTAAGGTAAAATCCACAAATACGTGGAAACTGCTAAGACTGTGACCTTCAGAAGTTTCTCACCCATGTTCTAACTCACATTCACACACAACTAATTTATCAAAGTTACCATTTAAGTGTTCATAACAGTTTATGTGTCTGGTGGCAGTTGCTCCAAGTAAGCAGATTTCGACTGTGACTCTCTGAGATCACTTCTTTCTCCAGATTTTGGGGTGACAGTTTGCCCTACAACTTCAATTCTCTGATGAGTGCACGGGAAGTAGTTGAATTTAGTTTGTCCAGCTTTTTTGCTTCTTGGAATAGTATCTTCCAAACTCTATATGAGAAAGCTAAAATAAGAATTCCCCTCTCATACAGTTTTAATTACTTTTAAATACTTGCCATTAATCTTCCAAATAAATTACATTTCTTAATATCACCCAATTAGGAGTCATTACTGTGTCCTGATCAAAAGGATTAACTTTGTACTCAGACTTCAGATGTAAATCATGACTTCTGCATGAGCTAGATATCTAGCCTTAGGAAAGTGATTTTACTTCTTAAGGTTCAACCTTCCAATCTGTAAAATGAGTACAAGTCACTGACTAGCAAGGTTATAGAAAGATTTATTAAAGTAACCCATATGAGTTATCTGAAATATAGTAAACTAAGCCCTAAATAAATATTAGCTATTAATATTTGCTATTATAACTAGTTTCATTATTACTATCACCCTATTAGAGCCACATTGGCATGTTATTGTTTCTTGAGCATATCAGGTACTTCTCCTTCAGCCTTTGCAGTGTCTGTTTCCTCTACCTAAAGTGCTCTTCAGAAGTTAACTGCATGAATAACTTCCTCATCTCTTGCAAGTCATATTCTAGTCTTCTTCAAATGTCATATTCTCATTGACGCCCACCCTGACTGCCATATTTATAATTTCAACACCCATCATTCTTTATTATACTTTTGATACCCCTTGCCTTCCTTTATATTCACATAGCATTTATTTTTTTCTAACATTGTATTTTTTTATTGTTTTTATTGTCTTTCTTTTTCCTCTCTATTTGAACTACATGAGCAAAGGGTTTTGTGTTTATCTAAGCATCTCCAAATACTGTCCAGAACTATATGTGAATTATCATATGTGCTGGACACCCTCTTGTTGAAAGTTTGAATTCTGCTGAGCAACACCTACATAAGAAAGAAACATTTATTTACAGATTGTGGGCATGAAATTGTATTAATTTCCCAGCACTACAATCTAAAAATACTAAAATCTTGAGTGTTTAAAACAATTGCAATTTAATTCCTCATACTTCAACAAAGGTCTAGGGAAGAATATTTTCTTACCTCTTCTAGCTTCTGATGGCCCCAGGTGTTCTTTGGTTTGGAGCTGCATTACGCCAATCTCTGTATCTGTCTTCACATGGCTTTCTCTGCTATGTTTATATCCTCTTCTTTTCTGTCTCTTTTTTTTTCTGGGGGGGGGGATGGAGTCTCACTCTGTCACCCAGGCTGGAGTGCAGTGGCACGATCTTGGCTCACTGCAACCTCCACCTCCCGGGTTCAAGTGATTCTCCTGCCTCAGCCTCCTGAGTATCTGGGATTAGAGGTGCGCGCCACCATGCCTGGCTAATTTTTTTTTGTATTTTTAGTAGAGATGGAGTTTCACCATGTTGGTCAGGCTGGTCTTGAACTCCTGACCTTGTGATCTCCCCACCTCGGCCTCCCAAAATGCTGGGATTACAGGTGTGAGCCGCCGTGCCCGGCCTCTTCTGTCTGTCATAAGGACATTTGATCATTTTATTTAGAATTCACTCAGGTAATCCCAGATGATCTTGATTTGTGATCTTTAACTTCATTGCATGCACAAAGACTTTTTTGCCAAACAAGGTGACATTCAGAGGTCCTGGATAGGCATGTCTTTTGAAGAGGCCACTATTAAACCAACCAGAGATAGTATATTTGGCATCATTGTTTAAGCATTTGGCAAATTGTGTCTGGATGTATCTGAAATAATTATGCTGCTACTCAAAATCTGGTCTCTGCATAAGCAGCATGAACATCATCCAGAAACATTTTAGAAATGCAGAATCTCAGGTCCCACACTCACGTAATTGAATTAAATATGCATTTTAACAAGATCTTAAGTTGTTTCATATGCACATTATAGTTTGAAAAGTCTTGATGTAGAAATAGAATGGAGCAGAAACTAGATAATGCAGAGAAATCAAAGAGCTATAAAATTAGAAACCAAAAGACAAGTGTTAGAGAATTTTATGAAAATGTGTGGTAGGAAATTTACAAAAATTGAAAAAGCAAAGAAGGGTGAGTAGTTTAATGTATCCGGGAAATACAACTCAGAAAATCTATAGGGAAAGAAAAGCTTGATCAAGTGAATTATATCAAGTGCATTATACAGCAACAGGAAGAAGAAAATCACCCTATAAATATAGCCGTACACTTTGCTAGGATTAGCTGTAGCTATATCTATCTTCTTTAACTCCAGACAGATCTGGAATACATAAGACTCACTTGGAGGTCTTGTTAAAATCATATTTCTATGTATACCCACAGATTTTCTGATTTAGTAGGTGTGGGACAGGCTACAGAGGTTTTATTTCTAACATGTTCCCACATAAGGTTGATGCTACTGGTCCAGGGACCACACTTAGAGGATATTTTCCTTACAGTTATTCAGAGCATTTATCTAGATATACTAATAAACAAGAAACATAAAAGCTTAAGTTCCTTGAATTACAATTTTCCTTAAGAACCTCCTCAGTTTTAACAGAGTAGATCATATTATTTTTTCTGCTTTTAAGAAAAACAGGTAATAGTAGAAATGAAAGCAAACTTTAGGTGTGAAATATCTGCATCTCTGTAGTCATAACATTCTTAAGATATCTTAATATTTCTAATAGTTGAATAGTGCCTTCTGTCTTTAACTTACAAATGATATAATGTCTTAGTACTGTTTATGCTTAATTGGTAATGTCAGGTATTTATGTCTAGAGATGTAGTTTTGGAATATGATTGTTAAATGAATGTTACTGAATGCAATCTGAAACCACTTACTGTACTTTAGTTGGGAATAGCAGACTATTCCAGCTCTCATAATCATTTTCTAAATATTTAAGAGCCTCTCTCAAGAATATCACCAGAGGAAAAGTAAGGAGATCTTAGGGGGAAAAAAACAGTCACTTTATTATTTTGGTCAACATGTTTGAATTGCTTTGAAATTTAAAAAGAGAGAGACTTTCAAAAAGATTTTAACCTCTTTTTCATAATAGGTAGTTCAAACTTAAAAACTAGAAGCCATTAGCAATTGAACTAAGGAAGCATGCAAATATTTGAGGAGTTTTGAGATTTTGACATTTATTAAAATGTGAGGCAAGGATTAAAGAAAAATACTGGGTTATTAAGTTATTGAGCCAAGGACTTTGTCTTCTCTGAGACATCCAGGAAGTAAGTCTGTTATAAGAAATTGTGAATCTAACCAAGAAAGAGAAGCTTATTATATCAATAGTGAGGATTCTTAGCATTTGCACAATTCTGTAGAGGATCAAGAAGCTGAACTAGGACTTTGAAAATGTTTAATAATCTCCGAACCAAACAAACATAGAAGACAAATTTATATCAAAGGGAGTTAAAAAACATCCACTTTGGTTCCCTGGGATATTTATAGTCAGAAAAAAATTATTTTTTTGTATCCATCACTATTGACTTTAGAAGCCAATTAATAAATGGCATTGAATAAATAGGCAACCTCTGACCAACTTAGAATAGAACAGTGAGTTCTCTAGAGCACCGCAGGAAGGAAAACACCTGTAACTTCTGCTGGCAAAAATTTCATACTCTTATACATTCATAGTCTTTTTCCCTCGTGTCTTTATTTTTCTTTATTGGGGATCAATAATAGAAATATAGAAATTTAATATGTTTTTTAGAATACATACAATTTTAGTCAAATAAATAAATGTGTGTTCATTTAATTTGAATATAAACATTTCAACAACATTTTTAAAAACTGATTTCTTAATTATATTTCTCTTGGGAATACAATTATTTATGGTTTGATAGGTGCTACTAATTGATCATCACAGTCAGGAATGATGAGCAAGAAATTTTTTTCAAGCCAGATAAAATAATAGGACAAATTGTCATGACATAAATGTAATAACTGTAGATATTGTTTAATATACAGTCACATTGTTTAATATACAGACATATTTCCCAGAAAGTGTCACTATCATTAAGTAATGCATATTGTATATTAATAAGTGACATGTATCATCCCTACAATTTGTGTACTCAGGCTAAAGGATTACTTTTATTTTTACAAAAGTACTAAAAACCAGTCTACAGTCTACATTTCACTGAAACTGAGTTCTACTAAAACAGATAAAGATCTTTTCTAAAAGAAAAAATTAATTTGTTTATAAGATTATTAGGGACTAAAAAGATAAATATTGAGTATATTAAAGTCTTTAAATAGAACAGAAGTTGCATTGTCATATTTGTATGAAATTCTATTGAATTATCAAAAGTCAAGAAGGAAATTATGTTTGTGTATTTTATTTTCACTGATGAGGAAACATTAGTATGACTAGTCTTATATTGTCTCTGCTCTTTTCAGATAGCCCCTGTCCAACTTAGCAGTCTTTACCTTGCATATTTTGAAAAAAAATCTACACTAAATATGTGTATCAGACCTAAATCAGAAGCAAAGAAAACATTGTAACATTCACTCCAATCATATTACTATTCCTGTCCTGTAAAAATAGAATGCTAGGAAATAAAATTGCAGGACGCAAAGCTTAGTGTCAACTTGTCACCATGTTACATTTAAGGTAGTTATTAAAATAATTATGCTATCAACTTGTGAAGTTTGGATGCACCAAATTTAGCAACCTGGGTTAATTGTTCGCCATTTTCTGTTGAGTGAAAGAAAGAAATGAAAGGGGGTGAAGGGATAGATGTGAAGGGATAGATGAAGCTACATGTTTTAGAGGTATTAATATACGTAAAGATTTTCTATCAAAATACAATGAAAAATCATTCTCAGCATGAATAGTGAATAAATGAAGGCTGGTTGTTGAACTTAGATTCTTTTTTTGTCTTCAAAATCAGGAATAAAGCACCTGTCTAATTACCTGCAGTGATGGAAGAAAAGCTAAGAAAATGCTGTTATAAAAAATGCAAGAAAGCAAATTTGACCTTCAATAATATAACTACTTTTTGACATTAAACAGAACAAGTCCCATAGAGTCTTTTTTTCCCAATTGGTTTGAATTATGGACTGATGAGTAAGACTGTCATTTTGGAATCTAATGTGTATTGTTTATAATTAAGTTTCCAACACAGCAGTATAGCCTAGGAAAAACACATATTAAGGCATTCATTTTTCTAGCTGCTTCTTTTGGCCTTGAATATTTGTACAAAGACCAATATAATTTAGAGAAAGGGCAAGACATAGACTTGTATCCAATATTCTATTTAGAATACAGATGAAATTTGAATAATTATTTGGTTCTGAACTGTAATCATACTATAGGCTTTTTTCATAATTTAATTTGTTTATATTTTAAAAATGTGTTTTCTTTGAATTGCAGAATTAGCAACAAAAAGGTAATATTCCTTAACTTTATGGGATGAATCTAATTCAATATTAATATTTACTGATAATATAAGACTATTAGTTCAGTATAGAATTCTATACTTTTCATTTATTTACACATTACAGAAAGACTAAAAATATGACTGAATAAATATAAGCATATATCATACACGTTATAATTTTTAATTTTCTATCTTTCTCATTTTATTTTACAGGTTTAATTTTGTTTTTATACTGTATTTTTACAATCATATATGTTTTCCTATGTTCTTTGAAAGCCAAAACTTTTTAAAAAATACAACTTATTTTATGTCTAATTTTCAGTGGTTGGAAGATTGTATTGATTTGGGCTCAAATTCATGATTTGTGGCAGAAGTGATGTAAAATAATTAAATTTTAAAGAGCTAAATTATTATCAGACAGAAATGTGAATCTCTTATATTGAAAGCCAGATGCAGACTTTAATTCAACATTCAGATTTAGAATAATACATATATGAAATTTTGGATTATATCTTAGTTTTAAAGCATATATCATTTTGTTTTCAAAGTATTTAAATATTAATAGATTATATTTTTACACTTAATTTGTGCACTAATACACTTTTATGCCAAAAGACACACAAAAAAACTTAACATTGAGTAATCAGATAAAAATGCGAACCCTATATATTTAGTAAAAATTGGTTTTAGAATCCAGAGGTAAAAACAGAATTTAATAAAATGCTTTTACAAATCACAACAAAACAATGACTTTTAATGTTTAAAAATTAACTATTTTTAGTATTTTATTTTAATTTTCTACATTTAGTATGTGTAGCCACAAGCATATTTGTTAACCCAGTCTATTGTAGACGTATCTTTCTACAAAAAACAAAACAAAGCAAAATAATATTCTGATTGTCTAAACTTTTGTTTTTTAGGATGTTGTAAAATATTGAGCTCCTTTTTATAAATCCAGTCTCAATGCAATCAAAGATCTAACAAAAAATTTTTTGTATCTATACCAAAATCAAGACTTGAAGCAGTTAATTATTGAAAGAATATCTGTTAGGCAATGTTTGGGGAAAACAGTTTTGAGAAGGGATATATCATGCTGTGTATGGTATAATGGATATAATTTTATAAAAACACAATATAGGGTATTAATTTGGCTATAAAGTATTGTAATAGTTCCTCCTCCCAAATAGGTAAATAGATAAAATTATTATTTTTAGTTTACTTTGAAAATAATTTTTTATAAAGTATACGCATAAGTGGAAGGGACTCAGGAAAAGAATGAATGAGTAGGAGAAAGTGAATGGAGGAAAGAAAACATGTACTTAATATTTACTGATATAAATCAATATTAGGTAATACAGGATAAAAAATAAAGTATTCTGGATTGCCTAGGAGGCACAAAGATTTAAAATATAGAAAATATTTGCATGCGTATTTAGAAAATTTGTTTATTTTGGTTATTTTTATTTAGTCATTGAAAAGACACAGTTGAAGTATTTTACAAGTCATTAGAAGGGAGCCATCTAGTTCTTTTTGATATGTCAATAGTTTACTTATAAATATTATTCTAGAACCTATATATGTATGCATTTAGTATATATACTATATATTTTATGGTAAAATAGTCACTATGAGTGTTGGCTTTTTAAGGTGGGGGTCAAAAATGCTACAAAAAATTATCCCCGTGTGTCTATATATGCGTGTATAAATATGTATTTATATATGTATATATGTCTATATATACAGTAATCTATTCAAATACTATCAATACCTTGACTTCCCAGATACTCTCGCATGTATTTTGCTTTATAAATATCAAGGTATAATATAAACCTTTAATATCCCAAATACCATAGCAAAATATAAACATTTTGATTTATGATAACTCTCAAATTAAAGGCCCAGTGAATTCAAATAGCAAAAAGGACTAGGCAATTAATTTTCAATAAATGTTTGACTTGAGCCATTTGTGAAGTATAACACATATTAGGTTTTTGTCTGCAGATTATGAATGGACAAACTATTGCCCAGGGCTAAATCCAGTCTGAAATACTGGTGCAAAACTTAGTGAAGTAAGTTTTATCAAAGCACAGCTTTACCCTTTGTCTGTCTACTACCTATGACTGGCTTTTTCTGACACCAGCAGAGTTGAGGAGTTGGAACAAATACCATATGGTCTCCAAAGACTAAAATATTTGCAATTTTTATAGAGAATTTGCCAACGCCTGATATAGGTGATGATCATATCTGGTTGTAAGAATTCATCTGGATCTTAGATTATTAACAAATCAATTATATGTGTTCACAGCAGTTCAGGCACCAGTGCACACATTTTCATACATAATCATGTACTTATTGGTTTAGATTTACCCTCAATCTGAGAGTCATAGTTGACTTTTTCTTATTATAATTACATTTCTGAAACATTTTTATGTTCTTTTCCTTTTTTTTTTTTTTTTTGAGACGGAGTCTTACTCTGTCGCCCAGGCTGGAGTGCAGTGGAGTGATCTCTGCTCACTGCAGGCTCTGCCTCCCAGGTTCACGCCATTCTCCTGCCTCAGCCTGCCGAGTAGCTGGGACTACAGGCGCCCGCCACCACACCCGGCTAATTTTTTTGTATTTTTAGTAGAGACGGGGTTTCACCATTTTAGCCAGGATGGTCTCGATCTCCTGACCTCGTGATCTGCCCACCTTGGCCTCCCAAAGTGCTGGGATTATAGGTGTGAGCCACCGCACCTGGCTGAAACATTTTTATTTTCATGAAATTGATCAAATACACTAAAAACCATTCTATTATATGGATTTCCATCAGAATAAGAGCGTAGAAATAGTGTTTAAATGAAAAATATCTCTGAAAAGGTGTCTTTATATGTATAAGAAATTTTCATTAGGTGTCAAATGCTATATAATACTTTCTTTGCAATATAATCATTTCCACGCTCAACATTAATTTTTACAGACTCTTTCAAAGTGAGAGTAATAATAAGATATTGGATGTACAGATGTATTTCTAAATGACAGGCACTGAGGTGTTACAAATTTGCAGTAAAAATCTGCTTGCACATTTGTGAGATGTTCCCACTTTGGGGATGGCACGCTATGGAGGTGGCAAATTATGCTTACAATTAAATGCTAGGATTCAGCCAAGCCCATCAGGTATATAGCATCAAAATCATTGACAAGGAAATGACACATAAACACCAGCTGTAGTGCATACCAATGGCATGCTCTTCATTCCTTTATAGTATCAGTAGCCTTGCATAGTAATTTACTTTCTAAGTTGTTTCATAGATAAAACCACCTTTTTAATTCATCAGTAAATTGAATCAAGAACAAATGATAACCTATTTTCAATTTTATCATAAACTGGTCAAATATGTATTACTAAGATTATTAGTATCATGGTCTTCTAGATACCTAGGATAGAACTTTCTTTTATTTCCTTTTTTATTTTATTGAAATATATAGAGCATAAAAATACATGCATTATAGTACCAGCATGGGAATAAAATTTAAATACTGAAGCCAGTTGTGGTGTTGCACACCTACAGTTCTAGCTACTGAGGAGGCTGAGGCAAGAAAATCCCTTAAGGCCAAGAGTTTGAGACTGCAATGTGCAATAGTGGCACCTGTAAATAGCAACTGAACTCCATCCTGGGCAACATAGTGAGACACTATCTCCAGAAAAGTAATAATAATCATGAAAATAAGTCATCAAAATTTAGTGAAAATGAATCTATACAGGATTTTAGCCTCCATCTTAATTAATATTTTAACATTTCAAAATTTACAACGTGGCAGTCAAACATCATTTTAGGAATTTTCTTCCTAGCTTTGCAGATTAATTCAGCAGAGAACTAGTATTACAAAAAAGTTGTTATTATTTTAGAAAAGGTGAGAACACAGTCGCCCATCACTCGGGAATCATTCAAACATGGACAAAGTTTTAAGTCATTTATTGTAGTTTGAGTCATATGACTTACACAAATACCTAAATAACATACTAATAAAAATCTCTGAATTCCAGTAGTGCTATTGGCAAACTATAATCAGTTTCTTTAATTATATATTTAGGAAACCTTTCCTATATTAACTTTCTTGTAGATTTGAATATCACTTACCTGGCCCTACAAGCTCCATAATAACTCTGAGAACACCTAATATTCAACTAAAATGAAAAATGGCCGTGTCATTTCTAGTCCTGCTGTCTCTAGTTCGCCAACCACACATTGTCTGAGTTGGGATATTCTGTGAAATCTGGTCAGAGTCCCAGAGGGAAAAATGTAGAGGGAAACCTTTGAGTAATGAGAAAGAACTCAAGGAGAGCAGAAAACAATTCCTTACAGTTTCTTTCCCTTTCCCCTAAATAGTTTCGGTGAAGATAAAGATTAAAAAAACACAATGGAATAAAGAACCTTTTATTTTTCCCCTCTTCTCTGACAGCTCTCTGTGTCAGATTTGACCTTGGAAGATCACAGAGGAAAAGCGAGGAGGAGGAAGGATCCCTTTTTATGAAAGTACATAGGCAGTGGCCAATGAAGTCCTCAGATAAAAGGAAAAAAGGGGACAAAATTCCTATAAGTATCATTTAAAATAGGGGTGTGTGGGCTCTACCTGCTGGGAGGTGGGTAGCTGTTGGCACTGGAAAGCACTTTTCTTTCTAGGAAAAAGAGCTAAAACATGATGAACAAAAGTAAGAAGATTGTTGTTAATTGTGAGGCTGTTGCCCTGACTATATTTGGAGTTATTTTCTTGAGGAAATACAATTTCTCTCACTCTCCATAAAATGTAAGCAGCATGGGTTTATTATGTTTGTTAATGTTAACATTGGTGAGAGTAAAGAATACATAAAAATAAATAATGAAATAATAACTCGTGAAAAACAAGGCACCGGTATTAAAGTCAAGCAACCCCACCTCATAGTAGTGCATAACACTAAAAAAGAAATGCTAAAATAAATATTCAGTCATATAAGCTGCTCGTTTGTGTTATAGTGAGGTGAATATCGTCTGTGAAACTACAAGGAAGATGTCTGAGAGTCGGCTTTGAGTGGAGTTGTCAGAAGTCACATTATTGTTGAATTTTACTACATTTAATTGTTCATTTTAACCAGAAAAGTATTTATTCATACAAAGTAGTTTAAAATTGTGTTTTATGGATTATAAGCTACCTTGGTAGGCACTATGATAATAAAAAAAAAAGTATAAAACTGCTCTCTAAACTCAAAGTCTTTATAATCTATTTGAGGAAGTAATATATGTTACTCATATGAAAATAACCAATATGAGAAAACTGTTAAAATTGTCAGGTGCTGATTTCTGAATGGTGAGATAAGAAAATTGAGGGAGAATTAGGGTTTGAGCTGGATATTGAAAATTTGGCAGGCTTTAAAGTAATAGGAAATAGGACATTTCTAGAAAGAAAAACGTGGTGACAAATATTGGTTGAGATTCTGGTCACCTTGTAGAAGATTTTGCCTGAGTTAAGAGTTTTTTAAGTAACAGTATCAGGGGCAGAATACAAGGGCAGGGCAGAGGTCCTTTCTATTCTAATTGAATAGAAATTTAGCAGAAATTTAAGAAGTGAATGAAAGTATGTAGTTTTACTTTGTCATTTTTTCACAATTTTATTTAACCATCTGCCCAGGGTTTTCAAAGCAAAAATTCAGTGTTATATGACATGTGCCTTCCACTACAGGTCTATTCTATCTTCTGAAGTCCTCAACTCACCCCTATGACAACCATTCAAAATATATTATGGTTCACCAAACATACCTTGTTCTTCTTTCCTCATAAACCTTTCTTTAGACCTCTACTATTTTTCCATCAAGATGAAGCTCTTCTTTGATCGTCTCTCTTCTGGATGCCTTCAGTACATGCTTCAGGTTTTTATCTCTGTGTGCTTGAAACACTTACTATATACTTTAGGGCATGTTTGAGAAAGGTAGCTTTTTTTTTTTTTGTCTTGTCTACTACTCTATTCCAAGCACCTAAAATAGTACCAAAGCATAGATATTCCTCAAAAGAATGTGTATTGGCTGAAGACTGATTTCTCTCAGGGTAGGGAACTCGTGTTATTTTGAAAGGTAGAAACTGCCATACAGTTCCTGATAGTTCCATGTTTGAGATAGTTTCATTATATATCAATACATTACTATTAAATGAATGGTTGATTGGAAAGACAAATGCCTAACCTGAATTATTGAAAAGTACAAAACTAATATGTTGATTAAAAAAGTCTCTAGCCTGAGAATTTCGTTGTGATTTCCAGTACTACTTTGATTCAAAATTGCTGTATTGCACTCAATAAGTTAGAGAAGTTATTCAGACGTCAGTTTTCTCATTTGTTAAATTAAGGAGCTGGACACTGTACAACTCTATTACTTGTTAGGAGCTATTTTTACACATTCACCCAATATATTCTTCAATAAAACCTCTGCTTCAAAGGTTGCTGCTTTGCTCCACAAACACGTAATTTAACACCTAATTGTCTCCACATTATAGGAAATGAGAAAGTTGTCATGGAAAGGTCATTGAGAAGAATTTATTCAGCACAGCATGGCAGTTTCTGGCTTTCAAGAGCTGCCTGGGATATAATCACTTGTCTGGTAGCTGAGAGGCCTTTCTAAACCTGAGTAGATTTTCCTGACCTACTTAAAATCCACTTATATTTCTGGCATCTTTTTAAAACGTGGGGACTTAATTTGACATATGTAAATGAGATCTCTGTCACCTGGGTAGTTGCTCTTGCATATTTGTTGGGTTAATAGGTATAGTTTTAAGCATTTCCTTTGTGTAGGTAGAATTTTAAGTATAAGAGAAATTCTGGCCTATGAAGGGCCTGACATTTTTAAATACCTGTAGCCCTTGTCTACATCACATTGTTACCATCAAGAACAGACATTGCTAGCCTCAACTCTGAGTTCTGCTTTGGAATTTACAAGAATATCTTCTTTATAGAAAATTAAAATTATTCTTGAGGAAGAAATTATTCGATAGAAATAATGTAAAATGTACAAATATTTTCGCATGAATGTTAGTGCTCTGATGAGTGATTACCAATTACTACAATTTGAAAGTCAGTGAGTGATACAGTGAAGTTCATGTGAGAAGTTCAGAAATCCACATTATCCACAGATTAAGTAATCATCCACATGACCTATTTTTCAGTACTGATAGATGCTGTTAAAAAAAAACATAAAATAATTATCAAATCCGTACTAGGTTTTGCAATCTAATATTTTCTCAAATAATATGTACTAAAAATAAAGCCCTCACTTAGAGTTATTATTCTTAACCTGTTATTATTTTAAAATGTTGGACTTCATGAGAAAAAATAAATAAATTATATGAGGGTATTGTGCTATGTTCATAATTCTACATGTTTTCTTATCTGTTAAAGTTAAACATAAATGCACATTATAATAAAATACTAGTAAAATAATATTATAAATCAGAATAATATATAGCTACTTGATTTTATTTTCAAGATTCATAGTTTAAAAATATTTCTAAAATAGGGATAGGTTGTAAAATCAGTGTATATGCTAGTCTTATTATTTAATAACTATAAAGCAGTTTTAATTTAATTATGTCTTTTAAATTTACTAATGTACGGATTCATAGGATATAATAAATTTTTTCCTGGATAGAATTCATAAGGGGTACTGTTATATAAAATGAATATACTAACCTTAAAAATAATCGCAAAGTGTAATATAGATAGTTAACATCTTACAATGAATGAAATGCTATCACATTGACTGTATCAAGATGAGGAAATTATATCTGGAGTGCATGTAAAAAAAGGCCACAATTTGATTTGGTTTTTGTATTTGTGTTGCTGTGGCATGTTAGTTTGTGGCCTCTTGTCAATTTGTCTTGTTTTGTTACATATAAACACCAAGTGCCTTAAATCTCTAAAATGTCATTTTAAAATATACAAGTACAGTACATAAGCTGTCATTTGACAAATGCATTGTGAACATAGAGCCAGGAACATAACATCTTTCATCATCCCATTTTCCTCACTGCTGATTCTAGTTTTCCTCAGGCAATAAAAGACTCCAGAGACTCCTTAATGGAATACAACTTTAGGCTACAACTTTATTAGCTTAAACAAAGAATATGGCAATAGTTCCCAGATGGATTCAGCAAGCCACTAGGCAGCAATGGTGCCTAATTCCCCAAGTGACTGTTTGATATCTCTTTTGACACCTACTTGCCTTTTATGATGGGAATTGGGCTCTCCCTCCTACCTAGTTCTTTTATTTGGAATACAGTTTTACATTTGGAGGGGCATATTTGCAATATAGTTTTATCCTTCGAGGGGCTGTGTTTATCATTTGGCACTTTCTCCATTAGAGAATTTCAAGATTTAAAGAAAGTAGTTTCTGTTTCTAAGTAATTGTAAGATTGTGAAAGTTCTAACTCTTAAGCTCAGGGATTTCTCCCTTTCTGGGTATTTATTTTTACAATTATTCAATGTTCAATGTTCCTTTTTATCTTCTTCATGACTTCTTCAGAATTTGATCTTTAGAACTAATTTTTGCCATAAATATGGTCAAAACTGTCTCATTTATCAACCGATCAATCATTCAAGCCTTCTTTAGATTCCCACAACGTTACCGTTATCTCCCCTTTACTTGCTAAACTTTTGAAAGTGTTGTCTCATCATGCTTTTTCTTGTTTGGGAGTATTTTTTTTTGCCATTTTTGTTGTTGTTGTTTTACCTCTCTGTCACTCCTCTACTCAGATGAGGGACAGCGTGGATGCTTGAAATGATTTCCATAGCTACCAGTACTTTTTAATAATTAGATCATAAGTTTTTAATGGTGAGAAGGGATGTTGAGACCAGGAAGCGTGAAATTTTAAATGAAGTTTATGCTTGATTAAGGGTATTGAAATATATCTTAAGTATTTCAGCCATTTAAAATTTTAGCAGATCAGTACGTTATTAATATTTGTAGTTAAAAGAGGGCAGTATCAACATTGTAAATATTGTATTTAAAGAAAAAGGAAAGCAAGAAGACCAGTAAAGCCATGAGCATTTGGAGAAGTGGTCATGGTAGTGAAGATATAAAGTGGGAAGATGAATAGAGAGATAATCAGTACCTTTCTGGGACAGAGCTCCCAGAGAAAGGAGCAGGCTGTCATCTTTGCTGTTTCAGTCTCCACTGGTGATATCTGGAGGTAAGGGATAAAAACAAAGCCACTAAGGTCTGGAGTGATCCCCCAGCAAACTATAGCAGCCCTACAGAAAAATGGCCTGACTGTTAAAATAAACAAACAGAAAGCAACAACAACAACATCAACAAAAAAGACCCCACACAAACTCCATTCAAAAGTTAGCAACCTCAAAAATCAAAGGTAAATAAGCCCACAAGGATAAGAAAAAATCAATGCAAAAACACTCAAAACTAAAAAAGCCAGAGTACCTCTCCTCCTCCAAATGACCACAATACCTCTCCAGCAAGGACACAGAACTGGGCTCTGGCTAAGATGGCTGAATTGACAGAAGGAGGCTTCAGAAAGTGGGTAATAATGAGCTTTGCTGAGCCAAAGGAGCATGTTGTAACCCAATGCAAGGAAACTGAGAATCGTGATAAAGCAATACAGGAGCTGATAACCAGAAGAGCCAGTTTAGAGAGGAGCATAACTGACCTCATGGAGCTGAAAAACACAACACAAGAAATTCACAATACAGTCACAAGTATCAATACCAGAATACACTGAGCAGAGGTAAGAATTACAGAGCTTGAAGACTACCTTTCCGAAATAAGACAGGCAGAAAAGGGTAGAGGAAAAAAGAGTGAAAAGTAACAAACAAAACCTCTGAGAAATAAGGGACTATGTAAAATGACTTAATCTACAACTGATTGGGGTACCTGAAAGAGACGGGAGAATGGAACCAATATGGAAAACAT
Source organism: Pongo abelii (assembly GCF_028885655.2). Lineage (NCBI taxonomy): Eukaryota > Metazoa > Chordata > Mammalia > Primates > Hominidae > Pongo > Pongo abelii. The sequence goes on from NC_071996.2 coordinate 87,549,373, forward strand.
ACTTCAGGATATAATCTAGGAGACCTTCCTCAAACTAGCAAGACAGACCATCATTCAAATTCAGGAAATCCAGAGAACCCCAGTGAGATACAACATAAGAAGATCAACCCCAAGACACATAATCTTCAGATTCTCCAAGATTGAAATGAAAGACAAAATATTAAGGGCAGATAGAGAGAAAGAACAGGTAACCGGCAAAGAGAATCTCATCAGACTAACAGTGGAACTCTCAGCAGAAACCTTACAATCCACAAGAGACTGGGGGCTAATATTCAACATTTTTAAAGAAAATAATTTCCAACCCAGAATTGGATATCTGTCCAAACTAAGCCTCAGAAGTGAAAGAGAAAGAGGATCCTTTACAGACAAACAAATGCTGAGGGAATTTGTCACCACCAGACCTGCCTTGCAAGAGCTCCTGATGGAAGCACTAAATACGGAAAGGAAAAACCATTACCAGGCACTAAAAAAAATACTGTAATCCACAAACCAGTGACACTATGAAACAACCACATAAACAAGTCTGCAAAATAACCAGCTAGCATCATGATGACAGGATCAAATTCACACATAAAAATATTAACCTTAAATATAAATGGGCTAAATACCCCAGTTAAAAGACACAGAATGGCAAGCTGGATAGAGTCATGGCCCATTGATATGCTGTCCTCAATAGATCCACCTCAAGTGTAAAGGCAGACATAGGCTCAAAATAAAGGGATAGAGGAAAATTTAGCAAGCAAATAAAAAACAAAAAGTAGGAGTTGTAGTTCTAGTTTCTGACAAAACAGACTTCAAACCAACACATATCGAAAAAAATAAAAAAGACAAAGAAGGGAATTACATAATGGTAAGGGGTTCAATTCAACTAGAAGAGCTAACTATTCTAAATATATATGCATCCAATACAGGAGCACCTAGTTTCATAAAGGAAGTTCTTAGAAACCTACAAAGAGACTAGGATTCCCACACAATACTAGTAGGAGACTAACACCCCACTGACAATAATAGACAGATCATTGAGACAGAAAATTAACAAAGATATTAATTAACAAAGATATTCAACTCACCTCTAGATCAAGCAGACCTGATAGTTATCTACAGAACTCTCCACCCAAAAGCAATAGAATACACATTCTTCTCCTTGCCACATAGCACTTACTCTAACATTGATCTCATAATCAGAAGTAAAACACTCCTCAGCAAATGCAAAAGAAAGGAAATTAAAAAAAAAGTCTGTCAGATGACAGCACAATCAAATTACAACTCAAGACTAAGAAATTCACTCAAAACCACACAACTACATGGACACTGAACAACCTGCTTCTGGATGACTCCCGGGCAAATAATGAAATCAAGGCAGAAATCAAGAAGTTCTTTAAACCTAATGAGAACAAAGAGGCAGTATATCAGAATCTCTGGGACACAGCTAAAGTAGTGTTAAGAGGGAAATTTATAGCACTGAATGCCCACACCAAAAAGCTAGAAAAATCTCAAATTAACAACCTAACATCACAACAAAAGCAACTAGAGAACCAAGAGAAAACAAACCGAAAATCTGGCAGAAGAGAAGAAATAACCAAGATCAGAGTGAAACTGGAGGAGATGGAGACACGAAGAACCCTTCAAAAAACCAATGAATGGAGGAGGTGTTTTTTAAAAAAAAAATAATAAAATAGACTGCTAGCTTGACTAATAAAGAATAAAAGAGGGAAGAATCAAATGACACAATCAGAAAGGATAAGGGGGATATCACCACTGACCCCACAGAAATAAAAACAACGATCACAGAATACTATAACACCTCTATGCACATAAACTAGAAAATCTAGAAGAAATTGATCAATTCCTGGAAACATATACCCTCTCAAGAATGAATCAGGGAGAAATTGAATCCCTGACTATACCAATAATGAGTTCTGAAATTAAGGCAGTAATAAAGAGCCTACTACCCAAACAAGCCTATGACCAGATGGATTTACAACTAAATTTTACCAGGGGTACAAAGAAGAGCTGGTATCATTTCTACTGAAACTATTCCAAAAATTAAAAACAATGGTCTCCTCTCTAACTCATTATATCAGGCCAGCATCCTCCTGATACTAAAACCTGGCAGATATACAACAAACAAAGGCAACTTTAGGTCAATATCCCTGATGAACATTGATGCAAAAATCCCCAATGAAATACTAGCAGACTAAATCCAGCAGCACATAAAAAAGGTTATCCACCACGATCAAGTTGGCTTCATCCCTGGGATACAAGGTTGGTTCAACATATGCAAATCAATAAATGTAATACATCACATAAACAGAACTAAAGATAAAAACCACATGATTATCTCGATAGATGCAGGAAATGCCTTTGATAAAATTAACATCCTCTCACATTAAAAGCTTTCAATGAACTAGGTATTGAAGGAACATACCTCAAAATAATAAGCAGCATATATGACAAACTTAACAGTCAATATCATACTGAATGGGCAAAAACTGGAAGCATTCCCCTTGAAAACCAGGACAAGAAAAGGATGACCTCTCTCACCACTCCTATTCAACATAGTATTGGAAGTTCTTGCAAGGACAATCAGGCAAGAGAAAGAAATAGAGCATGTTCAAATAGGGAGAGAGGAAGTCAAATTATCTTTTTTTGCCGATGACATGATCCTATATATAGAAAATCCCATCATTTCAGCCCAGAAGCTTCTTAAGCCAATAAGCAACTTCAGCAAAGTTTCAGGATACAAAATAAATGTGCAGAAATCTCTAGCATTCTTATACACAACAACAGGCAAGCAGGGAACCAAATCATGAATGAACTCTTACTCACAAATGCTACAAAAATAATAAAATACCTAGGAATACAGCTAACAAGGGAAGTAAAGCACCTCTTCAAGAAGAACTACAAACCACTGCTCAATGAAATCAGAGAGGCCACAAAAAAACGGGAAGACATTAGATGCTCATGGATAGGAAGAATCAATATGGCAAAAATTTCCATATTGCCAAAGTAACTTATAGATTAAATGCTATTTTTATTAAATTATCATTGACAGTCTTAAAAGAATTAGAATAAATTATTTTAAAATTCATATGGAACCAAGAAAGAGCCCAAATAGCCAAGACAATCCTAAGCAAAAGAACAAAGCTGGAGGCATCATGCTACTGACTTCAAAGTATACTACAAGGCTGCAGTAACCAAACAGCATGGTACTGGTATAAAGACAGACACATAGACCAATGGAAAAAAAATAGATAACTCAGAAGTAAAACTGCACACCTACAACCGTCTGACCTGTGACAAACCTGACAGAAACAAGCAATGGGGAAATGATTTTCTATTTAATAAATGATGCTGGGAGAACTGGCTAGCCATATGCAGAAAATTTAAACTAGACCCCTTTCTTACAACTTATACAAAAATTAACCCAAGGTGGATTAAAGATTTAAATGTAAAACTCCAAACCATAAAAACCCTAGAACAAAATCTAGGCAATGCCATTCAGGATGTAGGCATAGGTAAATATTTCATGAGGAAAACACAAAAAGCAATTGCAACAAAAATGAAAATTGAGAAATAGCATCCATTTAAACTAAAGAGTTTCTGCACAGCAAAAGAAACTGTCATCAGAGTGAACAGATAACCTACATAATTAGAGACAACTTTTGCAATCTATCCATCTGATAAAAGTCTAGTATCCAGAGTCTACAAGGAACTTAAACAGATTTACAAGAAAAAGACAAACAACCGTATTAAAAAGTGGGCAAGAGTACATAAGCGGACACTTCTCAAAAGAAGACATTTATGCGGCCAACAAACATGAAAAAAGGCACAACATCACTGATCATTAGAGAAATGTAGACCAAAACTACAATGAGATACCATCTCACACCAGTCACAATGGTGAATATTGGAAAGTTCAGAAACAGCAGATGCTGGCGACGTTGTGGAGAAAAAGAAACGCTTTTACATTGTTGGTGGGAGTGTAAATTAGTTCAACCATTGTGGAAGACAGTGTAGTGATTCCTCAAAGATCTAGAGGCAGAAATACCATTTGACCCAGCAATTCCGTTACTGGTTGTACACCCAAAGGAATATAAATCATACTTTGGTAAAGACACATACTTGTGTATGTTCATCACAGCGCTATTCACAATAGCAAAGATATGGAAACATCCCAAATGCCCATCAATTGTAGACTGGATAAGGAAAATGTTCACATACACCATGGAATACTATGCAGCTAGAAAAAGGAAGGAAATCATGTCTTTTGCAGGCCCATGGACGGAGCTGGAAGCTGTTATCCTCAGCAAATTAATGCAGGAACAGAAAACCAAACACCACATATTCTCAGTTGTAAGTGGGAACTGATCTGTGAAAACATCTGGACACACGGTGGGGAATGACACACACTGGGGCCTGGCAGAGCATCAGGAAGAATAGCTAATGGATGCTGGACTTAATACCTAGGTGACGGATTGATCTGTGCAGCAAACCACCATGGTGCACATTTACCCATGTACCCTGGAATTTAAAATAAAAGTTGAAGAAAAGGTGAATAGGAGACATACATGAGATTGAATTTAAGAGTTGAGTGAAAGAGTAGTGTCTAAGAGTACCTCTTGAATCCAGCTTAAACTTTTGAGCAGATTTTTTTCAGATTTATTTTTAAAACTAACTTAAAATGTAGGATAGAATGTTGGGTGAGGAATGGTGAATTCCATTTTGTTGAATTTAAATTTGATAATCTTTTAGAACACAAGACTAAATACTTAGTAAGTAAATAGCAATATTAGTACATTTAATACAAATGTATACATTGTTGCTCAAATTAACCATTTTATTTCAGATATTCAAAGTCTACCATATTTATAAACCTTGTTTGGGATTATTTGATTTGATCTAAAGAAAATGTTATTTTTTTGGTCCGTATGTGTATGTGTGTAAGTTTTAGTATATATCTGAACTGTACCTGTGTTTCAGAAGAGCCAAATAAGACAAATAGTCATTGTCTTAGTCCATTCTTGCTACTATAACAAAATGCCCCAGGAATTTATAAATGATAGAAATGTATTTCACACAGTATTGAAGGCTAGGAAGTCCAAGATCAAAGCCCTAGCAGGTTTGGTATTTGGTGAGGGCCTGGTCTCTTTCCAAGATGGCACCTTGAACTATCTGTCCTCTGGAGGGGAGGATTACCCACCCCTGTCTTCACATGGCAAAGGGAGGGAAAGGCAGAAAGGGCCCGCCTAGATTGATCCAGTGATTTTATAAGGTCATTAATCCCATTATGAGAGCTCCACCCACATGATTTAACACCTCCTAAGAACTCCAGTTCTTAATACTGTTATGTTAGGAATTAAGTTTTAACATAAATTTTGAAGGGGACACATTCAAACCATAGCGATCATAGAAGTTCCATGATCACAGAGCAGTGACTCTTAAAGTTCAGGAGCTTCTGATCATTTGTTGCTGATAGTAGTATTCCCAGTTCCTCACCCAGAACTGTTGACGTACAGGATG